>NC_137113.1:36841418-37018918 GCF_949357685.1 Gobio gobio
AAACAAGTCAGTTGTTGCCTTGGTAACGCAAGAGTTTACGTTTACAGACATTACGTGATGTAAATATCGACTGTGTTATGAAGGATGACCAGATATTTCTTTGAACTGTATTATTAATTTGTTCACATCACTCAAATAGAGCGTTTAGCAAGCTACGGAGAAACTGGCAGCCAGGCAACACATAAGTGATCGATCCTAAGTGGCAACATCACTACATGCATTCTAGCAGCATGTTAGTCTGTGTATACAGTGAAATTCCTCATACCCCTTCGTTCGAAGTGTGGTCCTGAAAAATCTTTGTTTTAAGGGCTATCTGGCCCTTCCCCTTACCCCTACCACTCCAGCCAAAAGAGAATCGAGACACCCCTACCCCTTCACGTGAAAACGCAAAACGAAGGGGTAGGGGAAAGCAAAGGGCTAAGGGGTAGAAATGGGATTGTGGCAAAACATCATTCAATGTAAATTGTGATTAATCGTAATTAATAACCGCAATTACAATTTAATGGAATAACCGACAATTATGTTTTTTGTCATAATCCTGCGGCCCTACCCAGTATGATACACCATTACATGTTCCTCTTTCTCTGCAGTGACCGCTACGCATTGCACAGCTGGCTGTTTGCGCTGTAAGGGTCAGAACCCCAGTGATTGCTGTCATTTGCAGTGTGCTGCTGGGTGCACAGGGCCGAAAGACTCTGACTGTCTGGTAAAAAGATCATAAATATTGCATTTGTATTATTCATATCTAACTGACATATAATAATATCTGTTTCACCCCATTTTTGCATTTTTAGGCCTGTCGTCACTTTAATGACAGTGGGACGTGTAAAGACAACTGCCCCCCGCCCACCATCTACGATCCAATCACCTTCCAGTCCAAACCCAACAAGGACAAAAAGTTCAGCTTTGGAGCCACATGTGTTAAACAGTGTCCCCGTATGTCAGACTTTTAGTTAGCTAACAATACGATATCTTGCTGTTTGTCCACAGGTCTTGCTTTTTATTTCTCTATATTTATTATATATGCTGTACTTTCTACTTCTTTAGATAACTATTTGGCCATGGAAGTGGCATGTACAATGGTCTGTCCTAGATCTAACAAGGAAGCCATCACTGTCGAACCAGATGGACAAGAAACACAGAAATGTGAAAAGTGTGAAGGAGAGTGTCCAAAAGGTCTGTACGTGTATTTGCATATGTGTTTGTCTAAAACATACATACGCTAGTACATGGCCGCTAATGATTCTTGCTAACTACACAACTCGATTTTAAGTTCCAAAATGTGTTAGAAAGCAATTCATAACATATTGTATCCTTAGAGTTGTTCCACTATCGGTCAAAAGTGTTAAATAATTAACATCACCAAGGCTGCATTTATTTGAACAAAAATATAGTAAAAACAATAATATAGAAAATAACCCTTTTCTGTTTGATTATATTTTTAAATGTAATAATTTATGCTGGCAAAGCTGAATTTTCAGCAGTCATTACTCCAGTACTCCATGTGATCGTGTCACATGACATATTTGCTGTTTAATATTTTTGTGGAAACCGTGATTTGGGGTAAGTAAGGTTTAATCAAAAAAAAAAAAAAACCTTTTATTCAGTAAGGATGCATTATATATTGATCAAAAGTGTTGATAAAGACACAGGGTTCCCACGGGTCCTTGAAATCCTTGAAAGTTTGTGTATCTGAACATTTTTTTTCAAGGCCCTGGAACGTTTTTGAAAATAAACATACATAAATACAGGCCCTTGAAAGTGCTTGAATTTATTTTGTGCAAGAAGTTTTCTGGAAAAAATCTGCTAATGTGTTATTTCGCCAACTCTCTGTGGCCTATGCATACTAGCTTGCTTGATTTACACGCATTTACACATTACGTTAAGTGTTTCCCGCGTAAGGTACTTTATGTTGTACAATGCCATGACGTTCACGCACACACAAAACTACTACAGTGGTACCTCAACATTTCACAGACACACGGTGAAACATTTCAAAAATATGCTGAAACTGCTGAAACATGATGCCTGGAAAATGCAAGTTTCAAGATATCTGAATGTGTCCCCACATTAAGTCCTTGAATTTGAGGGTATTGGACCTGGAAAGTCCTTGAATTTGAAGTTAACCAAGGTGTGGAAACCCTGAAGACAAAATATTTCCATTTCCAATTAAAACATTTTTTTTGTACTTTTCTATTCATCAAAGAATCCTGAAAAACAAAAAATATTAAGCTTTTTCAATTTCATTGATAATAACAAGAACCATTATTAATAATTGAGCACCAATAATAATTAAGCATCGAATCAGCATATTAGAACGATTTCTGTAGTATCATGTGACTCTCAAGACTGCAATAATGGCTGCTGAAAATTCAGCTTTTCAATCATAGTAATAAATTGTATTTTAAAATATATTCAAACAGAAAATAGTTTTTTTTATATATTTAACAACATAATTGTTTTTACTATATTTTTAATCAAATAAATGCAACCTTGGTGAGCTGCAGAGAAGAAACTTCTTTCAAAAAAATGTAAAAAATCATAATTATTCCAAACTTTTGACCGGTAGTGTAAAAATAACATGTGATGTGTACCATTTCTCCTATTTTTTTTACAGTAGTATTAATTTATGTATGTTCTGTCTGTTAGTGTGTTATGGGCTAGGAATGGGAAACCTTCAGGGGGTGACAGTGGTGGATACCACCAACATTGGCATGTTCATTGGCTGTGAGAAGATCTACGGAAGTTTGGCTTTTCTTTCAGACTCCTTTAAAGTGTAAGCAAGAACAGTTTTTCACCTACAAATTACAATGCCATCATCATCTACTCATCCTTGTGCTTCTGTGAAGCACAAAAGGAATATATTACAAAGATTTTGTTACAAAAAAGAGCAGAAGGATCATAAAAGTGGTCCATTTTGAAATGTAAGTTATTATTCATTGATCATTTTCGACTCTGCTGCAGCTCTCAAACTTGGCATGTTTCAATGAACGTGTCATGAGACACTTGGGAGCAATTCCATTTGATGTCATTAGCTATGTTTGCAAATTATGGGATATCGTATAAACAACGATGTATGGAAAATCTTAAAATGTGCAAAAAAATTGAGGCGATTCATTTTTTATTCAATAAGAATAATTTACATAAACTACGATGGAAACACATTTACCGAATCAATTCCTGGATGTGCAACAAATGAGTGGACCAATCTAAAATAATATTGTTTTAGTCATTCTGAGATGCCTCAGCCAAAGTCTGTCATCAGTATAATTTGGTTTAATTACCTCCCAGAACTATGTGTTCCCAACTAAATGTTCACTTCTGAATACAAGATCACATGACAGGGTTTGTTATTGCATTTCATCTGCATGCCCTGAGGCGCAAGTCATTTATTATATAGAGGAAAAAAGGCTCATAGGCATCCCTGGTTGCAGCAACTATTTATTATTTTATTACTGATACTTTGAGCCAATTTTCACAGGAAGTAAAGATTTTGTTCTTATGGACATGGGATGGAAACGGTGCTTTATTTGCATATGTTTTATGCAGTGTTAAGTTTGACACAAATTTTGATTTAGTTCTAGTCATATTATAGTCAACTGAATTGTTTTTAGTTTTAGTCTAGTTAAATCTACAGTAGTACTAAAATTTAATGAGTTTAGTTCAATTGTAATGCATTAATTGAGCATTTAAGCATTACATAACTGACGGTTACTTGAATACTGACATTTTGACAATTGTGTTCAATTGTGTTCAAAAGAGCTCAATTCCCTTGTTCTTTTCCTTTTTAAAAACATCTATATCGTTTTTATAATGTTGTATTTCTGTTTTAGTTAGTATATCAGGTTAACCTAAAGCTTCAAATAAGTTTGTTTATTTTTTTTTAATTTTTTATTTCATTTATTTAATTTCAAGTAATTAATATTTTTTTATGGTTTTAGTTAACTATTAACTATTATAACCCTGATACTTTATTGAATAATATGTGTCCTCCTGACTATGAATTAAATGGGAATGAAATTAAATACAGTTTATTGTGTAACCATGACAGTAGATTTTCGTAATAGTTTTTGTCATCCAAAACTGGTTTTTATTTAGTTATCGTCTCGTTTCCGTCAGTGAAAAAAGGTTGTTGACGAAAGTTATTCGTCAACGAAATGAACACGAGTTTTATGCAATATTCCAATTTTTCGTACGTTTAATTCGCAACTTTGGATGGAAACATATAGTTATTGACTTCAAACTTAACATAAAGGGCCTGATTTACTGACAGCTTGCACCAGCGCAAACCCTCATTTGGCGTTAAAAAACTACTCTCAGACTTTACTTAAGACATGCAGTGAAAATTTTGCGATGAAAAGGCGTGGGCAAGGTAATTTTTGCGTCTGACCTTATTGTATATGCATTTGTAGGAGTTTCAGACGCAAAATTTATGGGAGGAGAGTATTTAAATAAATCACACAAGGTGATTTACTAAGGTTTGTGCTCGTCGGTTTACTGGTATTTGTGCCATTATTTACAGCCCCAGATAAGCACGTCTTAAACCAGAAGCTAATTTGCGCTGCTCTTGTTAGATTGTGTTGGTCATTATGGAAATGATCTGGCAGCGTCTGTGTTCTTTATTATGTGCGTCGTCGGAATTGAGCTCTCACGCAAATTTGCCTTGTTTAGTAAATCTTGACATGCCAGGTTTAAATTTGTATATGATTTTAGGATACTTTAAGGTAATTTTGGCCCTTTTTTGAACTTGACAGCCCCTAGTGACTGTAAGCTTTCATTGTTTGGAAAAGAGCTGTGTGAACATTCTTCTGAAGTTCACCTTTTGTGTTTCACTGAAGAAATAGAGTCATATGGGTTTAGAATGACCTGAGGGTAAATTATGAACTGACCTTAAAACTTTTCTTTTTTCCATACATGACTGGTATTGTTATACCTATTGTTACACGTATAATGTTAAAATATATTGTGTTGTCAATACAGGAATGCAGCTACCAATTCATCTGGACTGCAGTGGAGTGACCTGGAGAAGTTGAAGTCGATAGAGGAAATCACAGGTGAAGATCTCAGTTCAAATAGACTCGTCATCACAAATATTATAAAGACAATATAAGTCTATAGATCCAAGATCTGTACTTTGAGAAGTAAAATCTACATAGCAATGATACTAGCTGTACCAGTGTATCATTAAATGAAATTTGTATTTTTAATAACATTATATTTGTATTTTAGGATACCTGTACATAGATTCATGGCCAGATTATTTGCTTGATCTGAGCGTTTTTGAAAACTTGAAGGTGATCAGAGGAAGAATGCTTTACAAGTAAGTATATCTGTCTTGGCGTCTTAATTGAAACAGCTTTTTTTCATCATTTTCCTGTTTCCTAATTCAGTCTTTAAACCCATTATCCTGGTTTCACAGACATGGCTTAGATTAAGCCAGGTTTAGGCATTAGTTTAATTAGGACATTTAAGTAGCTTTTATAAACGTGCCTTAGAAAAAAACATTATTGGTGTGCGTCTTGAGACAAATATGTCAGTGCAAATGGCTTTCAGTTAAAAGGCCTTGTCTGTGAAACTGGCGGATAATTTGCTGGACTGTTTACCCTCTTTCTTGTTTGCCTGGTGTCTAGTTAGACTTATCAAACCTGCAGTTTGTTATTAGTTATAAAGGTTAATGATTATCCTCTACTCCTGCTGCATGATGTATCCTTTTTCTTTCCTTTCAACCCCTCAAGCCAGTTCTAACTAGACAGACAGACTGTGAGAAAGGAATGCACCTAGTTAATCTATGAAATTGTTGGTAATGTTTCACACTTTAGTCAAAATAAAGATTGACACACACAAATGTGGCTATGATAGACTTGTAGCTTTAACATCTGAAACCCACCAAGAACAATTCAGCATCATAGCAAGGACATTTGCACATGCAAACTAGTCAACTAGTCTAGTTTTCTGCATAAATGTATAACTCCTATTGCCTTATTATGTATTTGAATCATCTCTCTCGGTTTATCTCTCTGCAGGGGTGTTTTGTCTTTGGGAGTTCAGTCTTTGCCGATCGAGTCTCTCGGGTTGCGTTCCTTGCGCAGTGTCACTGGAGGTTTAGTACTGATTCATAATAACTCCAGACTGTGCTACACCTCCTCTTTGCCCTGGTCCTCTCTGCTCCACCCCACACAGGGACCCAACCTCATCAGCAGCGACAACCAAGACCAGAAAACATGTGGTAAAAGACCATTATGTTTAGCCTTGTTGGGATGGTAATTGTTTTTTCATGGGGATGTAAGGTCATTTTTTGATTGCTGTCCGAATCTAGAATGTCAGTGTTTTTCTCCCACCACCTGCATAAAAAATGTGCGGCTGAGTTTTTTGTGTGGTAGTTAAATTGCTGTCCAAATCCACATCTCTGTGTTTACAAGAAAGGATCAATCCAAAAGTTAATGCTGCGTTCCAGGCAAGTTTTTGAGCTCGCAAGTTACGTCTTCAAACCACGACTCACGACTTTGTAGCGTTCCAGGCAAAGTCACGCCAAATTGCCTGAGCAGTAGCTAGATCTAGATGTAATCAAAGCATGGCGGACCGTACGGGGCTTATGCTCATTTACAATAATTTCTATCGCCAAAGGTGCTTACTCCATGCTTATTTGAGGGAAACGGAGGAGAAAAAATGGCGCAGGAGACAAGAGAAGCTGTTATACCTTTTATTTTACGTTATTTCTATGTTTGGAAATGTATTTGGTACTCAATGGACTGAAAACTAGCTAACGCTAGAAAAGCTGCTGATAATGCATAACATTTGCGGATAAATAAGGTTAGATAAATAACCATGTACGACTTTCATAAACACCGCATCCGTAGGGGCTGCCCATGTTGTTTCACGGGCTATGTTACGTCAGAGAGCTTAACTGGGAGTACAACGATCTAGTACAAGTTCACGGGTGGGAAGTCACGGGTTTGACTGCCGTTCCAGTGCACTTTCACTGGTAGAAGGTAGGAAAAACACTGGTTACAGGTTGTCTGGAACGCGGCATAAGTCCCTGTAAGGTCAAAATTAAATGTGTTCTGAGTTTGTCACACTACAGAAAAATGTGTTATTAACCACCCAGCCAAATTTGAATGATAAAAAAAAACGGCAAGTAAATAAAATAACTTTTTTTCTTGAAAAAATAATTAGTGTTCTCTACTCTCAAACACTGGGGGCATGTCCGCTGTCGTCGCTGAAACCACGCCCACTCGCGGGGCTACCGTAAGCAGACAACGCTCATTGGTGGGCACGTACTGCCGACGATGGCACCAGGTTTTCGTGGGACGGGAGGATGAATGCCGGGGCGAAAGATAGTTGATTCTGCCCCATTCTGCTGTGGATTATCAGTGAATCCAATCGTCTCCGATGAAAGTTTATAAAACTATCCGGTGTAAAATGATCACTGCAGAGGCAGGTGTTGGTGGTTACTGACAGTAACTCGCGATTGAGCGGGCGAACTGATGCGAATGTGCTCTAGTTTTTATAGTGTTAGGGGAGGGGCCAGGCTCAGTGGCTCCAGTGCATCATCGAGCCACCGTTTTAGCCCGGCCCAAAATACATTTTTAACGGTCTAACTCCACAATTCAGTACTACACAGTTCACAGTCTTTGTAACATGTTTCAGCAATACATTTCTAACATTCATAATGTGTTTAGTAACAAATCTCAGAATTGCCTTTACAGGGACTTTAAAGACTGTAAATCTTTTTTGACCACTGCCAATCATTGTACGGTAGCTGTTGCGCTTTGCGGTAAAAATAGGGACACTTTTATTTGTGAAATACTGGAAATTGTTTACAAGAATTATATTACATCACCACTCTACTACAGTTCTACTACAGTACTCCACTTCTACTATTATAGTGTGCAGTAAAAAAAAAAAACACATTTATATAAATTAAGACTTGCATAAATGATCATTTTAGTCAAACAAGTAGCCGGGTCAAATAAGTGTTTCGTTAACCTCTTTCTGCTAATTCCCACATTCGTAAAATTATATCCATAAGCAAATTATTTAAATTAATATTATTAAATTAAATATGAATTTATTATTTGTCCAAGCAATAACAATCATGTGACTGACCATGTGAGCAGCACGGATGTTGGATGTTGGATTTGCAGAACTTGCTCCTCCACTGTGAAATATTCACCATCTGAATGCATGAGTTTTATCACTGAAGTGTCATACAGCTTTGTTTTGACAGACGTCCCCATGAGAAACAATTACCGTCCAAATAGGGTTGATCGAAGCAATGTATACCATACAAGAAATCATACTGTATTTTAAAACCTGAATACTGTGTGTCGCTAAGCATGGAATGCAGTAGAGTGACTATATGCACAGCATGGCCTTGAGTGCCTTGTTGTTGTTTTAAACAGTCACAACATAATTAAAATATTATGTGGACACATTCTCATTAAAGACTAGCATTTTAAATGGCATCCTTGCAGTAATCATGGTCTGAAACTTTATTTCAAACCTTATTTGGTATAGGTTTAGGAAACACTTTAATTTGATGACCCACTTTAGACATTCTACTGAGTAACTTTGTAACTACGTCAACTTATTCTACTAACCCGAACCCTAACACTTAAATCTAATTTAACAGTTTAATAATACACTAATGTAGTTGCAAAGTTACTTATAGTTAGTAGAATTTCTAAAGTGGAGCATCGATTAAAGTGTAACCCTAGTGGAAAAATCTGTTAAACTAGAATCTAAATTGGGATTTATTTTCTTTTGTTCAAAAATGTGTTTGTTCACACTTTTTAGTTTCCCATAATGGATAATATTTCATTATTATGGAATCAAACAGGACATTCTTCTGTCTCTTGTATAGTTTCAGAGGGAAGAATCTGTGACCCCCTGTGTGCGGATGCAGGCTGCTGGGGGCCAGGACCCAGTCAGTGTGTGTCGTGTGTGAATTACAAACGTGGGACGGAGTGTGTGGAGCAGTGTAATGTCCTACAGGGGTGAGTACAGTATAAATAAGCAGATTTTTCAGTTGTTGTTGTGCTAGTTTGTTGTGTTTACTTGCATAAATACAAGTAGAGTTCTTATAGATTTTAGAATTTTGTGCACAAGACTTTTCCATTGTTTCATATACTTTGTATATGTCAATGACTGTTAAAGGTAGGGTAGGCAGTTTTGGAGAGGCTAGCAATAGCAAGCTTTGAAAGCATAAGACCCCACCCTCCCTTCAGAGCGTCTCCAAAGCCACGCCTCCTCCAAAACACATGACGTGCAGAGCAGAGCATAGTCTGCAAAGCATCACGAGAGAGACTAAATTATAAATTATCTTATGTCTCAAACCACATAACATTACGGAACGTGCTGATGACCTGCGATGTCTACACGAGCATGGTGCGTGGAGGTATGGAAATACATATGTTGACAGGTAGGTAGGATGCCATATCGTTGCGCAATGATTCGACAAACATTTTTTGGTTCCGAGACTTCCACAGAAGATTGTTTTTTAGATAGACCACTTCTATTTTTGATTGCTATCAGGATGTGAAGAGAGTTTTTGAACTAGTATAACAAAAAAAAGTGTTTATAAAAAAATAGCCTACCCTACCTTTAATGTACTACAATAAAGAATGCATATTTATATCCTGTTGTTATAGAAGTTGTTTATCTCTACATCAAATGCATTTTCCACAGGTCTTTCCGGGAGTTTGTGAATGGATTTAACTGTGTCCCTTGCCACACAGAGTGTCGACCAGTCAACGGCTCTGCCTCCTGTACAGGCCCAGTAAGATGCAAATGCAAAATTCAAAAAATAATATATATAATTATATCATTATATATCATAATATATATAAAAAAATTATATTGTCCCTAAAAATAAAAATTAATTCATCATTTACTCACCTTAATGTCGTCAAACCTGTACGACTTTCTTTCTGTTGAACACAAAAGGAGAAGTGTAGCAGAATGTTGTTCACGCTGCTCTTTTCGACACAGTCAAAGTAAAAATAACAAAAACGTACCATAAAAGCACCAGAAGTAAGACAACTTTATTGTAATTTTTTTGCAGAGGCGGACAGTAGTGAAGTATTTTTAATTTCCAAGTAGTTTTATTTTTCAAGTATATGTACTTTATCTGTGTTCTTCTTTGGAAAAGTTTTACTTCACAACATTCCTAAACATAATATTGTCATTTTTACTGCACTACATTTCATGTTGAATATCATTTAATACTTATTTTAATACTTATACATAAAATATGTAGTACTGTATACTTTTAGTAAAAGTAAAAAGTAATTCAAAGTTTTACTTGAGTAAAAGTAAGAAAGTACAAAATGTGTAATGTAATTAAGTATTCAAGTAAAAAAAAAACTTTTATTTATGAAACGTAGTGTAGTAAAAAAAAATACGCCATTATGCTTTGGAATGAGGTGAAGTAACAGTTTTCCAAAGAAAAACTGTGATAAAGTACATATACTTGAAATATGTACTTGAGTAGAATTTAAAAATACTTTTTGTACATCACATGTTACTTGATAAAAGATGAACACAGTTCCTCAGTTCCAAGAAGTGATACAAAAAAACAAAAACAAAAAAACTTTTCCTTTTGTGTTCCATGGAAGAAAGCAAGTAATACAGGTTCAGAACGACGTGGGTGAGTAATGATGTCTGGATTTTCATTTCTTTTTTACATTTAAAATTTTTCACGTTTTTAACATTACATTACATTAAAGAAGCCATATTATGCCAGTGATTTTGTTTTTGGGGTCTACTAGAATAGGTTTCATACTTTAATGTTCAAAAACACACTGTAGGCCCCGCCCCCCTTAGTTACTTTTGCAAACTCGGACAAACAAAACGGAGTTGCTTAATGTCTTACAATGACAGCTGTCAGTGTGAAAACCTTATCCCAAGATGTTTTTGATAACTTTTGGACACACAAGGACCACTTCTCGTTGAGGAGCATTCAAGTGGGATATATAAAAGATTTTAAAATAAATATGGTGGGTAACGACATTAATTTGGAAGTGAGGGTTTACAGATCACAATGTACATGGGAGAAGCCTCATGTTACGGTCGTCAGGATCGCATATGACAACATCCAGGAACCCAGGGTTAGATTAAATTAATTTACATTTAACCAGTTTAATATGGAGAGGCACTGAAAAATAGACCTTTGTTTATGTGTTTTTGACCTACACTGTTACATGACGTGAGAACAGTTAACGTTAGGTTATTTAGGTTTGTACGCTAACATGGTCTCAATAACTTTAAATGTAACTTAATGAGAGTATGACAACTGGAAAATGTATGTTTTCGTCTTCATTGGGATTGGGGTTGAATCCTTAGGGAACCAAGTTACTGCGCCCACATCATTGAATTAACAAAAAAGAGTATTTCCTTTTGGAGTGGCTTTGTAACTTTGCAGACATTTTTCATGCTCAAACGGCAACATAAACATTAAAGAAAGTTGAACATGTAAAAAAGCATTATTAGGTCCACCTTAAGGTTTTTACTGTGTTTCTTGTGCAGGGTCCAGATCAGTGTAAGGAGTGTATGCACTTTCAAGATGGAGACGCGTGTGTTGAGCGCTGTCCCAGTGGGGTGAAAGAGGACCAGCACACAGTGTGGAAGTACTTTAATGCTACGGGACACTGTCTGCCCTGCGAGACCAATTGCACCGTCTCGTAAGTCCTTCACTGAATTCATAGATTGTTATCCCACTTTTTAGATTAGGCCATGAGCAAAAATTTAGGATTTGGTATACATTTTTTGTTTTGTATTTATTGTCAGGTGTCCATTGGATGATAGGGGGTGCCCCATCCAACAGAAAACTGGGTAAGACATTATCAAATGTTTATATATGCAGAATACTAATATTATTTAGTAGTGGTTCCCAAAGCAAGCATCACGTATACTGCTCATACTCGGGTTATGGGTTTGAACAAACTTCTAATCTCAATTTTTAAACTGCGATAACTTGTTGTGATACCTCAAATTACGTGAATTTTTAAGGAGAGGTGGACTTTTCTAAGTGATTTAAATTATGATGGCAGTGAATAATGGCAGTGAATGGCAGCCTAAAATTTTAAGACCAAAAAAGTGTATCCATCCATTATAAAAATAATCCACATGGCTTTGGGGGGTTAATAAAGGCCTTCTGAAGCGAAACGATGTGTTTGTGTAAGAAAAATATCCATATTTAAATATTATAAAGTAAAATATCTATCTTTCGGCGAACCTTTTGGCGGACCTTCTTTATTCAACTTATAAAGAAAGTGTAGCATCTCTTGCAGTTCAAAACATTTACGCTACATCCGACGTCATCAACGTGCCAATTATGCTTTTTATGCTACGTCTGATGTTTTTGTCTCGCCAGTTACACTTTTTCCATAAGTTGAAAATGGAAGGCGGTTTACTTTATACCGTGTTAAATATGGATATTTTTCTTACAAAAATCCATCGATTCGCTTCAGAAGGCCTTTATTAACCCCCTGGAGCCACGTGGATTACTTTTATAATGGATGGATGGACTTTTTTGGGCTTTTTTTTGGAAATTTTGTGCTGCCATTCACTACCCTTATAATGCTTGGATTAGCCATGACATATTTTAATATAACTCAGATTGTATTCGCCTGAAAGAAGAATGTCATATACACCTAGGATGGCTTGAGGGTGAGTTAATGGGGTAATTTTCATTTTTTGGTGAACTATTCCTTTAAGGCAGAAAAAAATGATTTACTTGAAAAGAGGGACCTGAGAAATATCTAGTGATCTGAATTTCATAGGTCCTGTTTACACATGTTATACGGGCTCATGAAACATGGAGTGGGCTCTTTAGTCTTGGGAAACACCACACAAATGAAGAAAACGTAAAAGTCTAGTTATTAACATTAGCTAATCAGTACAGCTTTAACTATAGACTGCAATAAATCGAATTGTTTTTTGACGAAATTCCTGCAGGCCCGGGACAACAGTCGCAATCACAATTGGTGGAGTGTTTCTCTTTCTCATTTTACTGGCACTGCTGGTGTTTTACCTGCGACGACAGAAACACCAGAAAAAGAAAGAAACCATGAGGAGAATTCTACAGGAGCATGAGGTCAGATCTCTGAATGAGTGTTTCATTTGCATGTAGAATTTGATTTTCGATCTTTCTTTTAAAACTAAGAAAACATACTGAATCTTTCATAACTCAAACTCAGTCCAAAAAGAGCATTTATTAATCTCTTTTTTTTTCTTATGTCGGCTAGATGAATGCATGCCAACATTTACACATCAAAAAGACCTATTATTTGATTTAAAATCAGCTGATTTTGAAATTGACGTTAACATGTTGCAAGCTATCAACTCAGTCTTCTAATGAGTATAAAAAAACATAGCACATGCATACTGCGTTGGATAGTGCATTTTAAATCGTTATATATATATATATATATATATATATATATATATATATATATATATATATATATATATATATATATTTTTTATTTTATTTATTTATTTTTTTTGGTACTGAATCAGTAATAATTTTAAGTTAAAATAAAAGATTTTAAGTTAATATTTCAATAATTTAACATAATCATGGTCACGGTTCTCTGATGTTGGTCAGTGGTCACATGATCAAATATTTAATATTTTTTAAGTGTTTTATTTTTTACTTTGTAGCTGGACTTTAAAGTGAACTTAACCCTTTTTTTTGTTGGGATAGTGTCTCATTCTACATCACTTTCACACTTTTTGGAACAGAGGTTGCGTCTGCACTCTGCAGAGTGCCTATGATTCCAAAAAAGCCTCTGTAGGCAGCAAATTAGGTTATGGAACAGAGTCTGTCGTTCCTAAATATAAAATAAACAAGAACTAATTATAAGAATAACAATTTTGTGCTGTTCTTGGCTCTTTTATTTGTAACGAATATCAGTTGGTCATGCTTATGCATTTCTTCTGTTTATGCAGTCTGTTTGATTTGACTAGTTCACGTTTAGTTCTGTAGTCTTATGGCATCTCTATTTTCCCTGAAGCTGGTGGAGCCACTGACCCCGAGCGGAGCGATGCCGAACCAGGCTCAGATGCGTATTCTCAAGGAGACAGAGCTGAAGAAACTCAGAGTGCTGGGCTCTGGAGCCTTCGGCACAGTCCATAAGGTCAGACACTGCACACAGTAAGGGAGAGAGATATCTGTTACCCTTCCTCATCATCTCAATGCAGCCTCGGAAATGTGACTACCATCTTTGGTCACAAACACATTTTTTTAGCTGGTCACCTGAGCTGCTGGTAAAAGACTTCATGACAACGCCCATTGGCTGATGGCACCACAAAATATCAAACCATACACTAGTGACTATAAAGGCAGCATAAAGGAAAAACTATTTTATTTCACGTTTGCTACAATGTTGTATTTATGGCCCCTACGAGCAGCATACTGAGATATTAATAACAGGTTTAAACAGTTGACCTCAAATTTCATTTTTCTACCCCTGTTTAAAAAATCAGCATATGCTGGTTAGGTATAATTTGAAGCATGGCAGCTGGTTTGAGCTGGTTTATGCTGGTCCTTAGTTGGGCATGAGCTGGTTATAAACTGGTACTGAGCTGGTTACCAGCACTTGATCAGCACTTAATCCAGCTCATGACCAGCTAAGGACCATGTTAAACCAGCTCAAACCAGCTGCCATGCTTCAAAACATACCTGACCAACATATGGTGGTTTTTTCAACAGGGACATCAGGTGTTCTCAAACTTTTTTGTCAGCCGAACCCCTTAGACATAAAATATTTACTTGAAGTACCCCCTGTGTTTTGAAGTTAATATTTCAATAATTTAAAGACACATTTGTATTTTCACGGTTCTCTGATGTAAGTTAATGGTCACATGACATGCAAGTAAACAGATGAAATATTTAATCTTTTTCTAAGTGTTTGATATTGACTTTGTACCTGAACTTCAAAGCGGACTCAAACCTCTTTTTAGTTGTGATAGTATCTCAGTCCACGTCAGTTTCACACTCACAAACCACCTGCAGTTCCCTTTGCGAACCCTGTTTGGCAAACCCTGTTCTACATCATTGTTCTTAATGTAGTTTAACCCTATTAATGCAGAGTTTATCTCCTCTCACCAGGGTATATGGGCTCCTGATGGGGAGAACGTCAAGATCCCAGTGGCCATCAAAGTTTTGCGTGAGAACACCTCTCCCAAAGCCAACAAAGAAATCTTGGATGTGAGTGTGCTCTTTACATTCCTATATTTTATTGCAATATTAATTTCCTGTTATAAACATTCAAAAGATTCTTCTTCCTAATCATAACAAGTGTTGTATGTGGATATGTGTGACTTGAAAGTGTTTTATCTATGTGTGCTTCTATCCACAGGAGGCATATGTGATGGCGGGTGTAGCGAGCCCATATGTGTGCCGCTTGCTAGGCATCTGTCTGACATCAACGGTTCAGCTGGTTACTCAGCTCATGCCGTACGGATGCTTGTTGGACTATGTCAGAGAGAACAAGGACCGCATCGGCTCTCAGTACCTCCTCAACTGGTGTGTACAGATTGCAAAGGTAAGACGTCTACATAATGTCACGTGCACTGATGGTGGAAGACTTAGTAGAATGTTGTTGCTGTTTAGTGTTATCTCAGTTTAGTGGTTCGCACTGGATTTTGTGAGTGTGAGACTATGGGGGAAATTTTTGGTGCACTTCGTGAGCAAAATTAGGACTCAAACCTCTTTTTAGTTGTATCTTTATAGCAGGGCTGTACGTTAACTTTTTTTGCACATTGCACTGGTGCTACAGAGGTTGAAACTTTAGGAATAAAAATTATAATAACAATTATTATTATTATTATTATTATTATATTTTACAGAAAACATAAATCATTAGAAAGGTCTAAGGTTTTATAATAAAATATTGGTAACACTTTACAATAAGATTGTATTAGTTAACATTAGTTAAGGCATTAGTTAACATGAACTAACCATGAACAACACCTCTGTTCAGCTTTAGTTAATCTTTGTTAATGTTAGTTAATATAAATCCAGCTGTTCATGGTTTGTTCATGTTAGTTTACAGTGCATTAACTAATGTTAACAAGATTTTTATAATGCATTAGTAAATGTTGAAATTAACATTAAAAAAGACAAATAAATGCTTTATAAGTGCAGTTCATTATTAGTTCATGTTAACTAGTGTAGTTAACTAATGAACCTTATTGTAAAGTGTTACCAAAATATTAAATTATGATACAAATTTTTTTACTGTAATGTCTTAATTTTTGTCTTATTTTATCTTATGTACTCACTGAGAAATGATAGAAAACACACTGCAGTAAATATATTGTTTTTATTAATTTGGTGCTATTATGCGCAGCTGGGTAAACGACTCTTGGGTTTACTGTATGTGCGTCGCATGAAGTTCATTTGTTGCCCTGATTGCACGCATATGCGCGAATACACTAGTATCCAAGGTAAATCATCAACACCATCATCCCTTACATGTGTTTTATTGAACTAAATACATTGTAATATGCTAAAACACATATGCAGGTTACGTTTTTTCCTGAACAAATGCGCACCCGAGTCCGTTTCACGTGAATCGCAGGACAGTTCGAGTGCCACCTCCTTCAAAGTCTCGGGTTCGGTGCGCACCGAGCCCGCGATTGACAGCTTTTATTAGCAATTTTTCATGCAAACCGTGCCGCTTTTCGAACTAAAATGCCAATGACTCCATCTCACAGTGCATGCAGAGATGGATCAGCATTTATTGCGACCCGATCAATCCGCCCTGAACAGTGCTGCGCTTCATCTGCACATATATTTATTTATTTAATTAAAAATTGAAGCGATTTTCATAATTTCACAAAAACAAATCTCGATTTTGGTTTGATTACAGTCAATCGTGCAGCCCTAGATTAACCTCACACAAGCACAAAACAAATTCTCCCTTCACTCAAACGAACTCTGTCACCCATGCCAAACTGTATCGCACGCGTGCTACTGGGGTAAATATATTCATCGCACAGACCGATTTTTTTGTAGCACGTGCGACATATATGTCGCACTGTACAGCCCTGTATAGTCTCTTTATAATGTCTCAGTCCACATTACACTGGTGGTTTTAGGATGCCAAACAGTTGTATAATATCCCTAAGACAATAATATATTACTATTGTAGTAAATAAATGTAAATGAAAATTAATATTTCATAATAAGTAGATTATTTTTCTTTATAATAGTAAAATTACAATAACTTTAAAGTTTTTATTTCGAGGAAAACTGCAGTTTATGTGAAAACAGGTTTACAAATGTGAAATGTAGTGAAATGCTGTAATCATCTGTCCACAAAAATGATGGAAATTTTGCAAATGTGAAAATAAAGCACAACTTTACATTTTATGCGCATTGTATTCCCAAATGCATTGTAAACTCACACATGCAGATATTGAGCTTGATCACTGTGAAACGAAATGCTGAAAACACCGGATCATGAGCTGCTCACTTGAACACAGTGCTGCGCTTCACTCTGAAACACGCAATGCAACATACTATATACTTTTGCAATTTATTAAGGACCACAAAGCCATATCTCTGCCAAAGCAATGGTGCGAAACAATGTTAGAGATCTTTTATGTTATGAGAAACGTAAAAATACACAGTCTAGGTAATTAAAGGGGAAACAGTTCCTCACATTAGGGCTTTTCACACTGCGCTTAACCCTGGGTTATGGTACTTCTAAACCTCTTTTAATCCTGGGTAAAGAAAAATTCAACAATTTAGAAGCGAGGTTAGCACCGCATTTTGATCATGACCAGAGTTAGCACTCCTTATTCGGTGTGAAACTTGTACAGTGAGAAATAATTCTGTGTTAGAATGTTACAGCTATTAGCGTAGCAACAGACAACCAATCGCATGCCTAATATTAGCATACTTAAAGCCCAATTAATACTTCTGCGTTGAGTGTAAGCCGTAGGCTGTGTGTAGCACGCGTAGCCAACGGCGTAGCCTGTCATGCACCTCTCCAAAAATGTAACAACAGGTTAATTCTACATGGACCACAAGCGCTGTGATTGGTCTGCCAGAACCCCTCCCTCAGGGGTTATCATGCTCCCTCTGCATGTGTAATTGCATGTTGACACGGACAGGGGTGCAGAAGTATAAATCAGCCTTTAGACAGTCACAGAAACACCACATGCTGTATAAAACAGTAGGCTATGTTTCAGGATTTGAGGGAAAAAATGTCAACTGGTGACAGAAAACACAATTGGAGTGAAGAGACCGGTTCATTCCTACCTTTATAGTCTTAAAACTTGATATATAATATGACCATGCGCAATGCTACAGCCTTTATGTAAACAGTGTTGGGAAGGTTACTCTGGAAATGTAATAGGTTACAGATTACAAGTTATCCTATTTAAAATGTATTAAGTAGTGTAACTATTTCAATTACTTTATTAAAGTAATGTAACTGATTACTTTTCAATTTTCCAGCACTGGAACACATTTTTATCACTCGTCATGGTGGTAACTCTCAGACAGGTTGTAGCCTAAAGCTTTCAGTGGCAATGTGGACTGATGTAATTGTAACTGGCAGATGTGCTCTGCAAATTCAAACGAGAACCAATCAAAAGCATCAGAATAGCACTGCTTTACTAAACGGCCTTTAAATGGCAAGAGGCATCGTGCACATCAAAAACAGGCAAAGCAACAAATATTATTCAACATATATAGCTTTTTACAGAAAATATTCAGATGTGACCCCCTTTGTAATATCATTAACATTTTCATAAGTAACTGTAATTTAATTACATATTTTTTCTCAGTAACTGTAACTGATTACAGTTACATTTATTTTTTAATTAAATTATGTAATCTAGTTACATGTAACTAGTTACTCCCCAACACTGCATGTAAACAAGCGTTTGTCTAATCAATGACACTGACATTAACCCACAGTTTAGGAATATTAACCCAGGGTTTAGGAATGTACTATGTGAAATGTCAGTATTGTTAACCCAGGGTAATTCATGAACATTAAACTATGCAGATTATGATATTTTAATTAAAATGTATTATAGAGTGTGAAACAACATGAAGCAAGATAACCCAGGATTCCATTTACCCAGGGTTTAGAATGAGCCAGGGTTAACTATTTCAAGTGTGAAAAACCCTATTCATGTTGGAAGAGCCTTGTCAACTAGATGACCATTGTAACCCATCACTATTCTATTCCCAATACACTTGTGCTTATGTTCTTATGTCTTGTTCTTTGTGTACCCAGGGAATGAGTTACCTTGAAGAAGTGAGGCTGGTTCACAGAGACCTTGCTGCTAGGAACGTCCTCGTCAAAAACCCAAACCATGTGAAGATTACAGACTTTGGGCTTGCCAGACTACTGGACATAGATGAGAAGGAGTACCACGCTGATGGGGGAAAGGTGTGTGTTTTACATGTTGCTTTGGTCGAAACTGATTTGGAAACCGAGTTCGAGTGTGGATAAATCTACTCTCCTGTATGTATTGACAATACGGCTATGTGTGTGTTGAGTAGGTGCCAATCAAATGGATGGCGCTGGAGTCTATATTACACAGGAGGTTTACTCACCAAAGTGATGTATGGAGCTACGGTCAGTATCTGCATGGGTTTACAGTTGCTCTGCTGTAATTGATAACCCTCTGGTTTAAAATAACCTTTGAGGCTTGGCTCTTTCCATCTCAGGGGTGACTGTATGGGAGTTGATGACCTTTGGCATGAAGCCATATGACCTCATACCAGCGCGGGACATTCCAGAACTACTAGAGGGGGGAGACAGACTCCCCCAGCCGTTAATCTGTACCACAGACGTCTACATGATCATGGTCAATTGTTAGTGTTCACTTCTAATGTTGATAAGGATTAGTATAGACATCTGTGTGCTTATTTGATTTAAATATGTATCTCAGATTGATTGCCTTGACACAGTAAATTGGCTTCTGCATAGTGAATTTAGCTTGTTTTACAAACTGAGAGACAAATCAAAATGATTTTCTATGGTAATCAACAAGATGTTGCAGCAGCTGTCCATGGGGATTCATTTGTACTGAATATGTAGGGGACTTTTTTGACCATATGATCTTATTCCAGGTTGGATGATCGATCCTGATAGTCGACCGCGATTTAAGGACCTGGTGGAGGATTTTTCCATCATGTCACGTGATTCCTCACGCTATGTAGTCATCCAAGTGCGTAAATATATAAATATTTTATCATTATGAACTTATAAGGAATAATATAAGGCTACAACTGTCAACTACATTGATAAGAAATTAAATATAATCTGTATATAGTTACAAATAATCTATTGATTATTTCTTTGAAAAATGGTATATTCCACATCTTACCCAATGCTTTCCTTCAAAAAATATTAGCAATAATTAATATGATTGAATTGTATGTAATAATGTATGCTATATGCTATACAAAAATGCTTTAAAAAATTAAGATTAAAATGTTTTTTATTAGAAAAAAATAGTTTTGAACACATTGAAAGTTCCTGTTTAGATAAGATGATCTGCAAAATGGGAATATGTATAAGAATATAACAGCAAAATATAAATAAATGCCAATGTTCTCAAGCAATAATGAAATTTGTTGTCAACCATTTTCATTATTGAGTTGTTTCAGTCCTAAATTAATATATTACTATACTCATTTTCAGTAATTTTTTGACATTTTTTCTCCTGCTTTTTTCAGAATGACGATCAGATGAGTCTGTCGATTCCTGTTGATAGTGAGTTCTTCCGCATGCTGATGGCAGAGGAGGGGGGGAATGTGAAGGAGTTGCTGGATGCGGAAGAATACCTGGTGCCTCAGCCCGGCGGCATCTTCAGCGCACAAGGAGAAATGAGAGCCAATGGACCCAGCAGACACCAATCTCACAGGGTCAGAGATAATTTCATTCTCTCAACCGCTCCATTGTGTTCATCGAATACACATTTCAGAATGCAATGACACATGAAACTGTGCTTGTGTATCTAGAAGCGTTGGCATTTATGTACTTGCATAGAGTTTGATTCTGGCTTTTCTCTCTAGTACACAAAGAGGTCCGGCAGCGCCTCAAATGCTAGTGTAACGCTTGTCCCATTTTAACAGTCATGTGACTGTTTTTGTTTTTCTTATTTAGAGTACAGACCAAGGTTTAGAGGTGGATGGTATGCCAAGCGGGAGGGATTTGTACTCCTCCGTCAGCACACTGGGGCAGAGTCAGTACCCGACTCTTCCTGTAGGGGCAACAGCCAATGCCATGTGGTCTGGGACACAGTACCCACCTTTAGGACGGAGCATATCACACCTTTCCACTGGAGGCCAATCGGACTCTGTGTTTCTGGACGGTTATGAGGAGGACAACTGTCCTCCATCCAGTCCTTGTCGTTATTCTAAAGACCCCACCATTCCCAACGGCTTAGATGGAGAGCTGGAGAACTGGAGAGCTGGAGCAGATGGCCCTATTGGTTTCCTTTCAAATACACTGCCACGTGGAGCGCACACACAACCTGGTGAGTGAAACATGTCATTTGAAGTAAAGGCAACCCAGTATACTTCCGTAATGTGACATATTTATGGTTGAAATGGTATTTTGCTAATTGTGATGATTGCATCCAACAGAAAGAGCATTTTCCTAGGCTGATCAAGTTGATGAAATATTACAAAGACATATATAATATATATATAATCATAAATAATAAATATATATCCAGTCCAGACATACCATACAGGAGTATTGTCAAAAATATAGATATTTTGATATGAATCAATAATGAAATATCTGAAATGGTTCCAATACTCCTTTTCTGCAGTATAGATATAACGATACGAGCTTCTCTCACTTCTCTCTTTTGCGCTCACACCAAATCGTGCGCACCACTGACCTATATTTCTGTCAGAACCACTATCGTCAAAGATGATAGACAATTAGCATATAGTTTCGATTATAGCCTAGCAGCCTAGGATGGATAAGAGCAGGGAGAGCAGTGATAAACCTAATTCATACAACCTAATTCGGGAATTTAGTCTGATTCAAGGGGAATCAGAATGCCAAATCCTGACTGACGAGAGGGGGAGCTGGGGATGGAGGAGGGTAATTAGCTCCGGAGAAACGCGATAGCAGCTGATAATACTGAAGGGGCTTTTATATGCATGCTGTGATAGGCATCGTATTCCTATAGGTAGACGTGATCAGCTGACAGTCAGCTGATGCGAGCTTGACTAACACGACTGCTGCGTGCTCATAAAGTTGCCTCTCAAACAGCTTGCATGTACCATATTGACTTCTTTTTCTTGGCTTATTGTGCTCAAATACACACAAATGCCCGCCTTGGCGAGTATTCAGATAAATACAGTCTATATTGTCCTAATGTTGGCCATGGTACCACACTTATTCATTAATTTTCTCGTGCTAGCAATACAAAGTTTCAAATATCGTCCAGAATAGTACAAGCTAGAACAGGGAGGGGTTAAGAAATAATAAAATAAAATAAATATAATAATAAAAAAAAATTTCAACACATCATCTTTAAATGTTCTCTTTGATTTCAGAGTATGTGAACCAGGACGTCCCATCAGAGCGTCCCAGCACGCTTCCACGCAAAGCAAGCGAGAGGAGATTCATTAACGGTCTTTGTACAGGGAACAGTGTGGAGAATCCAGAGTACCTGGTGCCTATGGGCAGCATCTTACCCACTTCACCCGCCTACGACAACCCCTACTATCATGATATCGCAGCTAAAGCTCAGGCAGTCGCCAGAGCGTCCATAAACGGAGGTACAACTCACAGGCAGCCCAATGGCTACATGACCCCCACAGCAGAAAACCCAGAATACTTGGGTTTGGCAGAGACATGGAGTGGTCCAATGGAGTATACTTGAGAGGAATCATTTGGTACAGTTTGTGTGCAAGCGTGTGGAGATGAATGCATTGGTGAGGTTGTGTGCGTGAGCGAACGAGTGAGCAAAAGACGTATATTGTGAAGGACGTTCCCAATGGGAATGGATTCTAATGGCTTTCTATTAAATGACAACAAAAACCTATGTAGCATTCTGTGGAGTTTGAACTTGAAGATGGATGCATTTTCTTCATGTCTTTGCCAAAAATCTGCTTTTTTGCATCTGACAAATACACGGTACGTTTTTTCGAGACTGCTTGAATGATGTTAACACTGGATGATGTCTTTGGATATATGTAATACACTACGGATTTTCATTTGAATTTTTACTTTTGGTCATCTCGCTTTTTCTTCTGGAGGTTCAATTCAATTCCAAGCCAGGGCCGAACACACTGCTTTACAGAGCGCTGCGTGAGAGCTGGACACAATCAAAGCTGCTCTGTTCTGCGTGTAAAGGCCCTGGGTGAGCAGCTACAGTGCCAGCGAATGAAAGACTGACATTATTGCCGTACGAAACGGGTTTGGTGTGTTCAGCCATGCAACTGGCTCTGAAGATTCATCATCATTTCTCATCTGTGGCATATCCAGGTTTTCACATTTTTGGGGTATTTTTTTTTAAATTCCTTATGTTTGAGCAATGACTATCTTCACTATAGGATGGGTTTTAAAGTTTTACAGATGTAGAGCAAGAGGTGAATCTCAAATATTGTCCAGGTCATATTGCCTTCTAAATTGAAATAATGCGCATAAATACCTACAGTATGTTAAGATTTTTGCTTTAAATAATTTTCATTATAATTGACCACATTTCCTCCTCAGATTCTCGTTAGTGCACATAGAAATTATCGTTCAAAAGTTTAGAGTTTGTAAGATTTCTTTAAAAGAAAATACTTTTATTAAGGAGAGATTAATTATATTTGTAAAAAGTGACAGTAGGCTTGAACTTTGTCAAAAAAACTCACAATGAACACAAGAGTTTGCTAGTGAAAGCAAAACATTTTGCTAGAGAACACAAAGTTTCTTGGGGGAACGCAAAAGCATTGACTTGCTATTTTTTCCTACCATCTCATATTTTTTTCCACCACCACCATGTCCCGTTAGGGGCTCCGTACAATTCATTAGTTCTCAGAATTGTGAGACATAAACTCGTTAGTAAGTTAGTAAGATTTAAAAAAAAAAGAAAATGATACTTTTATTAAGGAGAGATGCATTACATTGTTCAAAAGTGACAGTATGTTTGTGACACTTGTTTCAAATAAATGCTGTTATTTTGAACATTCTTTTCACCCCCCCCCCCCCCCCCCAAAATAAAAAAAATCATGGTAAAAAATGTATCACGGCTTCCACAAAAATATTAACTGTTTTCAACTCTGATAATAATCAGAAATGTTTCTTGAGCAGCAAATTAGCATATTAGAATGATTTCTAACTGACGACTGGAGTAATGATGTAATGATTGCCATCACAGGAATAAATTACAAAAAACAGTTCTTTTAAATTGTTCGAATATTTCAAAATATTACTGTTTTTACTGTATTTTTGATCAAATAAATTCAGCCTTGGAAAGCATAAAATGATATAATTAATTAAAATAAATTATGTCAAAATGCCTCACTTATACTGGTAATATGAATTTTCTTTAAAGGTTCAGTGTGTAGTATTTATGAGGATCTATTGACAGAAATGCAATATAATATACATAACTATGTTTTCAGGGGTGTATAAAGACCTTACATAATGAACCGTTATGTTTTTATTACCTTAGAATGAGCCATTTCTATCGACATGCGCTGCCGGGTTCCATTACAGTGAAGTCGCCATTTTGCGCCGCCATGTTTCTACAGTAGTCCTAAACAGTCTCTTCCCCTTCTTCCGACATTTTTGTCCTGTGTCGGCCACCGTAGCTTCTCTGTGCTTCGAAAGGGAGGGGTGAGCGTTGCACGGTTGCAATTCACATCCTCAGCACTAGATGTCGTTAAAATTCACACACTGCACCTTTAAGCAAAAGTATGATTTTGTTTTCATTCCTTTTGATTTTGGATTGAAATATGACCTGGACAGATCTTGACAGCTTTAAGGAGATTAATTCGAGGTGAAATTCGTTTATCTCCTTGTATATTTTTGTTGTACTTTTTTAATGTTATCTAACTGAGTTGCTTCTTTGCAGTGATGTATACAATTAGGTATTAATCGATGTGAAGGGGCACTTATTATCAGACTGGCTGGTTTATTTGTAAAATGATGTTGCAAGCAAGAGAGTAGATGGTTTGACATCATTATGCAGTAGTTTTGAAATCAATGTTTAATGTGATCATCCATGTTCATAATGCCTATTATTATTATTTTATAAGGACTTCTTTAAGGCACCTCCTACTCATTTAAATGTGCCTCACATATACGCAGACAGACGGCTAACACTAAACACAGTGTGCGGAGTAAATACTTCACGTTTAAGAATGTGTTCTAATTACCATATATTAGCAGCTGTGGCCTCTGGGTGGACGGACGCCCGTTCAATGCCGCCATTGTTCCAAATTACAACGTGTGCCTTTTGTTATACCCGACTCTAGCGTCCAGTTAATGTCACTTCTTTGAGGAAAGAAGTGTGTGTTTTGTCCTCGCCATGTCAATACGCATTCTGTGGTGCCATTTCATACATTATGCAATCCTTTTCACTGAACCACATCTTAAATTCCAGATGTGTGAAAATCAGTTGTCGATTTTTCTGAATATGAAGTGAGAAATTTAGCTTTGGGAGTATGTGAATGAGTAGTCACAGATGATGAACTGTGAGTGAATTGAGTTGCTGGAGTGAGAGAGTGATATTATGTGTGCTAATGGCACTCCAGTGCGTTTCCACGTCAGCCCAAACAATGACATGATTGTGTTTCAGAATAAGGGATGGGGCAAATCTGTTTGTTGGATTTCTGCCTTGTCTCTGCATAGCCAACACAGTCTACAGAGTTTTTTGGTCCAAATTTGTACAAAATAGATACAAATAATACAGTAATCTGTTCATACATCATGAGCAACCCGATATAACAACCTTGCGCTGAGTTTAGGGTCAACTGTCTTTTCACTTGTTTTCCGACCAACAGGATATTAGGGAAGCTTGTTTCTGCCACAGAATCAAAAATAAAAAAGGTAATTGCGACTTTTTTATCTCACAATTCGGACGTTTTTCTCGCAATAGCGAGTTTAGATCTCCTTATTCAGACTGTATAACTCGCAATTGGCAGTTTAAATCTCACAATTATACTTAGAATTGCGAGTTTATACCTCAGACTTGCGAGTTTATACTTCAGACTTTATAGCTCGCAGTTGCGTGAAATAAAGAATTGTGAGATATAAACCCGCGGTTGTGAGGGAAAAAAAAAACTGAATTGTAAGATATAAACCATAGACTGTAAAAAAATATGGACGTTGTGTCCGTGACGTCACCCATAGGACTCTGAAGAGCCGCTTTGAAGCGCAAAGTAGGGACGAGCTGGCCGTTGCCATCTTGTCAGCGCGCGTCACTCCCAGATAATAGAAAATGGGCAAAGAGGTGGGACGTGGGCGGAGCTGAGGTGACACGATGACTAACAGACAGCAGATAAATGGCTATCCACCTGTCACTCAAAGTGGCCACGCCATTAATTATGCAGGACTTTAGAGCTTTATATAATGTAAACCAATGAGTTATAAAAAAAATCACCCCCCTAACAGTTGTCATGAAGGGCAAAATTAGCCGTATAGACCAAACCACAATTTGTTCCAGGCTGTAAACATGTGTTTTTCCGCTGTAAAGGTGGGCATTTTAACATGGGGCTCAATGAGATTCTGCTCCCTTCTGGAGCCTGTCCCTAGTGGCCAGTCGAGGAATTGCAGTTTAAGTCACTTCCGTATTGGCTTCAAGAGAAACTGCGGGAGGTTGACGCTCAATATTAACTCACAATTCTGACTTTTTTCCATTCGCAATTCTAGTCTCCGTAAAGGGACATGGTGAAGAAAATAAATATAACAAAAAGATTTGGTTTTCTCACAAATGTTTTGCAAAATTTGCGTTTGCTCGCAAAATGTTTGCGTTCCCCCAAGAAACGTTGCGTCCATTCGCGAAGAACACGAAAGTTTTGCGAGTGAACTCAAAGCTTCTCTGGGGAACGCAAAACATTTGTAAGAGAACGCAAAAGCACTGACTTATTATTTTTCCTTCCATCTCATATTTTTTCACCATGTCCCCTTAGGGGCTCCGTACAATTCTGACTTTATTTCTCACAATTCGTTTTTTCTTAGAATTGTGAGATGTAAACTCGGAATTGCAAGGGGGAAAAGTCAGGATTGTGAGATATAAAGTAGTCCCCCCCCCCCCTCACAATTCTGACCTTTTTCTTTCTTTCTTTTTTTTTTTTACAATTGCTAGTTATTTTCTTGCAATTTGGATGTTATAACTCAGAATTGCGTGTTATTCCGACTTTTTTCTCAGAATCTAGAGATATGAACTCGCAAATGCACAGAAAAAAAGTCAGAAACGTGATAAGTCGCAATTTTCTTTTATATTTTTAATTCCATGGTGGAAACAAGCTTCCATAGGAAATGGAATGTATTATTTTAGCAATTTTGTTTGACGCCACTTCTGATACAGAAATAAGACACTTCCCCTTTGACCAGTCCAATCTTTCTTTCTTTGGATGCGATTCTATACTTGCTTGTTTACTTTATTACTCCTCAAGATGCGTAATGATGTAAAGATGTATATTCCAGCATTGACAGTTAAGGCTGGACCACGCTACACAACTTTTAAAACACACACTAGGCATCACACACTTGTTGACTTTGTAAATGGTTACAGAGGAAAACTCGGCATCATACACTAAACGCCTGAGGATCATACACCACCGGACTCTATTCCGAACACAACTAACACATGCAGAAACATGGGCATCGTAGGAAACACATGACAAACTAAACGTGTTCTAAAATCAGCTCAAAATATCAAATGTTTGATATCCTCCGACTGCATGGAATCAAAGTCTGAAGCTAAAAAACAGTGTCTTCATACACCATTGTACACACGTTTTTCTGTCTGCCTAAAATCTAAATTTGTTCAGACTGCAAATAATTCAGAAAGTCAGACAATGGATTTAGGCACCAAGCATTTGAGTTTTAGTTTGTAGTTGATGCCAACCGAAATTATTTCAGGATCCAATGGTATATAAAGTCTATGCAAGCACACTGAAGGAATTGTAAAATCTGTTATTGCCTTGATTTGAACTAAAATATACATTCTGAATGTTTAATATTGAATGTTGAATACTTTTTATATGCGTATTGTCCGGATCTCAGTGGTTGAATGGTAATTGTTGACTTGAGTTTGATGTAATATTGCTTTTCTTCTTGTGAGCCAGCAAATTTGATTGTAAATACACTGTATAATAATCGACTGGATGCACTGTGATCTGTACACTCAACTTTTAGAACTCTAATGGTACTAGTGCGCACAAATCATCTGAGAGATATTTTAAACCGTGCTTCTGGGTAACCAGACTAGTGCCAAGTGGCTTATTTTAACTCAGTGACTGGTAAAGAGGTATTTGCCTAAAATTAGGGTGAACAATCGTCTGCTCTTTCTGTTATTCTACAAAACAAAAGTCTGTTGTGAGAAAATAAAACGATATTAAATAAGAGAAAACTCCCATTCATGTGATTTCATGGGATCTAAAGCACCAATCCATCTTTGTTTATGTAAATTTGACATTTGGCTGCGGAATATTATGAAATATGATAAATATACAGAAAATTGATATTCAAAACATAGTCTTAAAGGGTACTTCAGCTATTTAGAATTAAGCTTTGTATCAGTAGAAACCCCGTAGTATATTCAAATGATCATACTGTCCTCCTGAGACCAGAGAATTATGCATTTTATTTCTGGAAAAAATCCTCAGATGACGCAAATATCATCATTTTGCGTCTTCTGAGGATTTTTTTGGCCAGAGGCTAGAGACTACAGCCAGTAGTAGGAGCTAGTTCCGCATGTTATCAACCTGCCCATAGGGGGTGGGATCTCACTTACAGAATGTAAATGCACACGGCCGCTCGGATCGGGGCATTAATAACGGAGCGGTGCAGAGCAAAGTGAGTGTTTCAACTTTTCAATAAATTCCTATGAAAGTTAAGCTTCCATAGGCATGAACTGAAAACGTGCCATGCGTCGTGAATGACTGCCGCGCTGGTGATAACCAGTAGCCGTGGCTTTGGGAGTGGCCTCGTTGGGCAGGTGCAACTGGGAGTTGTTGTCTTTCATCCACATGAGACAAAATACATTTTCTGTCTTTTCTCTGTCTAGAAGGCACCAAATTCAAAAATATTTTCTCATTTCTGCTACATAAATGACCCAGTTTAAATCCACATTCATCTTCCCAGCGCTGAAGTAGCCCTTTAAGCTCTAAACAGAGCATTTATTGGCATCTCGATCTGAAATCTATGGAAGCTTGTTTCCGCCACAGAATAAAAAAACATTCTCTCACAATTCTGACCTTTTCATGCAATTACGAGTTTATATCTCGCAATTCTGACTTCATCTTTATTGCGATACATTAAATCGCAATTCTGACTTCATCTTTATTGCAATATATTAAATTGCAATTCTGACTTCTTTTCTCTGTATTGTGAGATATAAACTAGCAATTGTGAATTATTATGGAAGTTTTTTTTTACGCCACAGAAAAAATTTTTGGGAAAAATTATTGCGACATTTTTATCTCACAATTCTGACCTTTTCATGCAATTACGAGTTTATATCTCGCAATTCTGACTTCATCTTTATTGCGATATATTAACTTGCAATTCTGACTTCATCTTTATTGCGATATATTAAACTGAAATTCTGACTTTTTTTCTCTGTATTGTGAGATATAAACTAGCAATTGCGAATTATCATGGAAGTTTTTTTACGCCACAGAAAAAATAAATGTGAAAAATTATTGCGACATTTTTATCTCACAATTCTGACCGTTTCATGCAATTACGAGTTTATATCTCGCAATTCTGACTTCATCTTTATTGCGATATATTAACTTGCAATTCTGACTTCATCTTTATTGCGATATATTAAATTGCAATTCTGACTTCTTTTCTCTGTATTGTGAGATATAAACTAGCAATTGCGAATTATTATGGAAGTTTTTTTTTACGTCAGAATAAAAAAATGTGAAAGATAATTGCGACTTTTTCACTCTTGCTTTTTCACTTTTCACTCGCAATTTTCTTGACTTTTTTTCTTGCAATTGAAGTTATATCTCGCAATTCAGATTTTTTTTCTCACAATTGCAAGTTATAAAGTCAGAATTGCGAGATATAAGCTCGCAATTGCAAATTATAAAGTCAGTAAATTTATAATTATTTTAGAATTTTTTCTCAGAATTGTGATATAAACTCAACTGCAAGTTTACATTTCACAATTCTGAATGTTTCTCAGAATTGCGAGATATAAATTTGCAATTGCAAGTTATAAAGTCCAATTCTACAGAAAAAAAAAAATTTTTTGCTTAGTATTCTGAGTTTTTATCTCATAATTCTGACTTTATAACTCGCAGTTGCGTGTTATGTCAGAATTTATATGAACTCGCAAACTGCGAGGAAAAAAAGGCAGAATTTTGAGATAAAAAGTCGCAATTACCTTTGTTCTTTTTTTTTTACGTGGCAGAAACAAGCTTCCATAGAAATCTGTGGCCTTGTGATGTTAAAAGGAAGAATTCATGAACACATCGTGAAGGCTATCTGGTCACAGTGAACTAATGAGGAAGTAGAGACTGTTATTCCTAGACACCAGAAGAAGACAGATAACATTCGTACTAATGATAAGAGTAAGTTGGGGGATGTTGGGGAAATGTTCAGGAAATGTTGTGATCTTATGGAGACAGTGCCACACAGAGGTCAGTAAAGATCCAACAGACACACTTTACTGAAATTAGTTTTTAATATACAAGCGTAAGCTTAAATTTAAATTGTGCATGTACATGACTTTCTTTACAAAAATAGCATTTGTATTTAAAATGGAAGAGTTGGACTGGATAGTGATAAATATGCAATGCAATATAAATTATATAAACATTCCTCCCTAAGTATTGTTTAAAAGAATCCCAGGCTGCACGGAATGAAATTGGCTCAGAGAATGTTAGCAGAGAAGACAGACAAAACTTAAGCTTAAATATACAGTATTTTTGGTCACTACATAATTCTCATACTTCCATTTATGTTGTTTCCTAGCTGAACTAGAGCTGAACGCTGCTCAGGTTACTGTGGGTGGAATAACTGTAATACAATACGCTGTTTTAATTTAATGTTGCTAGTTTTATTGTTGCTGCATGTTTATTATGATTAGTCTCCAAATGGTGTGGTCAGGTCAAGTAGATCATAAACTGTTTTCCATTTTCAACAGGTTCTTTTTCGGTACTAAAAAAAAATGTTTTGGATTTAGAAAGAGTTTGGAAAATTAAAAAGAGCAGCTATACATACACTAGCCACTGCCAGACTGAACTTGCCATTATATGGAATATGATGATTTTATTTTTATATGCCTATATGTAAAAATAGGGTCTCAGATGTCAAGATGTTTGATTTTTCCAAATAAGGCGAATTTAGGACAGAGATAGACTGATTTACCCAGATGTTTGATGGATAGTTACACTTAGCAATAACAATAAATAAGCACTTAGCTTTTCTTTTTTTCTTTTTTATATCTGAACAGCCAATACGCTATATTGTCAAAAGTTTTGGGACGCCTGCTTTTACATGCACTTGAACTTTAATGGCATCCCATTCTTAATCCGTATGGTTTAATATGGAGTTGGCCCACCCTTTGCAGCTATAACAGCTTCAACTCTTTTGGGAAGGCTTTCCACAAGGTTTAGGAGTGTGTTTATGGGAATTTTTGACCATTCTCCTAAAAGCGCATTCGTGAGGTCAGGCACTGATGTTGGACAATAAGGCCTGGCTCCGCTCTGAAAGTATCCACTCTAATTCATCCCAAAGGTGTTCTATCAGGTTGAGTTCAGGACTCTGTGCAGGACAGTCAAGTTCCTCCACACCAAACTCACTCATCCATGTCTTTATGGACTTTGCTTTGTGCACTGGTGTGCAGTCATGTTGGAACAGGAAGGGTCCATCCCCAAATTGTTCCCACAAAGTTGGGCGCATGAAATTGTCCAAAATGTCTCGGTATGCTGAAGCATTAAGAGTTCCTTTCACTTGAACTAAGGGGCAAAGCCCAAACCCTGAAAAACAACCCCACACCATAATCCCCCATCCACCAAACTTTACACTTGGCACAATGCAGTCAGGCAAGTACCGTTCTCTTGGCAACCGCCAAACTCAGACTCGTCCATCGGATTGCCAAACAGAGAAGCGTGATTCATCACTCCAGAGAACACGTCTCCACTGCTCTAGAGTCCAGTGGTGGCGTGCTTCGTTGGGAGTTTGGAGGTCTGTAGCTATTGACTGTAGCTGTCTGTAGGCGAATTCTGCGCACCTCAGCATGCGCTGACCCCGCTCTGGGATTTTACGTGGCCTACCACTTCGTGGCTGAGTTGCTGTTGTTCCCAATTGCTTTCACTTTGTCATAATACTAACAGTTGACCATGGAATATTTAGTAATAAAGAAATTTCAGAAATGGATTTTATTGCACAGGTGGAAACCTATCATGGTACCACGCTTGAATTCACTGAGCTCCTGAGAGCGACCCATTCTTTCACAAATGTTTGTAGAAGCGTCTGCATGCCTAGGTGCTTGATTTTATACACCTGTGGCCATGGAAGTGATTGGAACACCTGAATTCAATGATTTGGAGGAGTGTCCCAATACTTTTGGGTTTTGGCAATATAGTGTATCTGGTGGGTCTCCAAAGAACAGCCAAATTATCATATTTTTATTGAACATTGTTTTAATTACATAAAGTAAATCCACAGAATATACAGAGTTCAATTCCAGACATACAGAGACATTCTTTGGTTAGGTTTATCATTCCAAAGGTTTGTCAACAGGTGTGATTGTTTCCTGAGTCACACTGTCTGAAGAACATTTCACTGATGTCTAAAGTGAAAGAGACATGTGAAGGCCAGGTATGGTAACCCATACTTGGAATTTCTCCTCTGCATTTAACCCATCCAAATTAGTGCACACACATTAGGAGTAGTGAGTAGTGAACACACACACACACACCTGGAGCTGTGGGCACTGTGCAGCCATTTTGCTGTGGTGCCCAGGGAGCGTTTGGGGGTTAGATGCCTCGCTCAAGGGCACCTCAGTCATTTCCTGCCAGAACTGAGAATCAAAACTGCCACCTTTGGGTTACCAGTCTGTCTCTCTAACCATTAGGCCATTAGACTGTCCATTAGTGTTTGTTGTGTGCCTTTGTACTCTACTGAAAATACCAGTTTGAGTTTTCATGCTATTTACTAGTGCTAGTTTGGGGCTGTCCTAACTGGTGGGCAGCAATACTTGGTTAACCAAGATGATGGAACTACATCGTCTTCTAGCATCCACAACACAACATAGCTCATTGTTCTGTTATGATAAGCCAGTTGATGGTGTTTTGTGATTTTAGCTGACTGGCAAGGAAGGATCAGACATGTGTTTTTGAATGTCTTCTGGGTGTGATAAAGCGTCCAGGTTACCAGGCAATGAGGGAAAGCGGAGAGACGCACAGAGCCGCGGTGCATCTATGAAAATGGTCTTCAGCGCTGGAGTTGAAATTGCATTTGTTTCCAGTTTATCAGGTTCACAGTCATCTGACGCAGCTCCCATGTGAACACCACTGGACAGAGAACCCTGGGAATTTGACTTGAACATGGATTCTGGCTGGGTTGAACTCTGGAAAAGATAGTTAATTTGGTTTATTGTTCATTCTAGTAAAAAAAGCTCCACAGAGATGATGTTTACTTCTGCTTGTCAGAAGTTCACTGTGGATATGGCTTAGCTAAAGGTTATCATTTAGGATCAGGATGATTTTGGAGTGAGGGAAGGAGAATTTTCAGATGTGAGACCGATCCTTTACACCTACCTCAACATTCAGATCACGGAAAATAAAAAGTTCTGTAAGTAACTAACCCTTGTGAATGATTCAAACAGAGTTTAATTTAGCTGTACAGCAGCTCTAAAAATTGAACTCATTTAATAATTGATGGTATTTAAAATGGAACTGAATCAACACTGAACTGACTTCAGCTGAACAATGTTACTCTGCTTTACAGCCAAATTGAACTCTGTTTGCATCATTGAATCATTATTTTTCTGTTGATCATTGTAAAGCTGCTTTGAAACAATCTGTATTGTATAAAGCGCTATAAAAATAAAGGTGACTTGACTTGTGAAAAAGAAGTGCACTTGAACATACTTTTAAAAATGTATAATAATATAATTAAAAATATATACTTCAGTGCAAATTCCGGACACTTAATTGCATATTATTTACGATTACATTAAAATGCATTATAGTTTACATTTATATTACATGTGTATATCTTTAATGTAATTTCATAATTAGTTATATTGTCTTTAAAATATGGTTAACCCTCTGGGGTTCTTCATTTATGGGTCACACTCAGGGCCTTTGGGTCAAAAATGACCCGGAGGGCGGGATTAAGATAAAAAAAGATTTGAGTAAAATCAATGAAATATATTTTTGTTCAATAATATTTTTTCTTTTCTTTTTTGGTGTTTTGAGAATTTAATGATTAATAATTAATATTTATGCAATAATTATGACCCATTTTTTCCCATTGAATATAATAAAAAATGTATATATATATATATATATATATATATATATATATATATATATATATATATATATATATATATATATATATATATATATATATATATATATATATATATATATATATATATATATATATATATATATATATATATATATATATATAATTTTTATTTTATTTTTGAAGCCTAGGCCTCATAAAAGCAATTTTTTAAATGAGATCGGTGCCATCCGGTGGACACATTGAGCATTTTTATCACACAATAGCACATTTTTACAACTATAGTGCATCTTGCGTTTTATAAAAATTTTTACAAAATCGTAGCTTCATCGGAATGGTCCGAAACTTGATGACTTTATTGGTGCTTGGTATATGAACACCCCAAAAAATTGGGGACAGGATTTGAAAAGTCTAAGTGGTCGTAAAAAAAAATAGTCACACTCAGGACCTTCGGGTCAAAAATGACCCCCATAGGAAATTATTTTTTTCTGCATACAATCTACAAATCAGCCAGGATGCAGAAAAAAAGGACTCAACAGTGAAGGGGTGAATCTCTAAAACATCAAGAGTGCAAAACAGACAAAAAAACTTATAAACTCACACACACTTATACACACAAAAACACACTCACACACAAATTAACGCGTGCCATTCCAAAAGCTAATTGTGTTTTTGTGTGTGTGTGTGAGTTTTTTTGTCTGTTTTGCACTCTTGATATTTTTGCCAATTTCCCATTCATTTCCTATGGGGGTCATTTTTGACCCGAAGACCCTGAGTGTGACTATTTTTTACGACCACTTAGACTTTTCAAATCCTGTCCCCAATTTTTTTGGGTGTTCATATACCAAGTACCAATAAAGTTTCGGACCATTCCGATGAAGCTACGATTTAAAAAAAAAAAAAAAAAAAAAAAAAAAATCGTGTCAGAAATGACCGAAGACCCCCAGAGGGTTAAAAGTGTAATGCCAAATATACAACAAGCATTTATGGAAAATCTAAAATATACTTATTTTTTCTCCTTTGCAATTTTATTTATTTATTTTTTCTTATACAAGAATGAGCCAACAGCTCTTATATGTTTTGTGGGCAAGTGTTCTACTGTTTTATAATGGCAGTGAATAGAGGATTAGATTTTGTAGCCCAAAAAAAGTGCGTGCATCCATCATGAAAGATATCCACACGGCTGCGGGGGGTTAATAATGGCGAAGCGATGCATTTGTGTACGAAAAAATATCCATATTTAAAACTTTTAAAAACTAAAATAGTAAGTGTACTCTCTTTAAGAACAAGTGGCTTTATAATTTACTTAAGTGGCCAGTAATATTATATCATCTGCAAGTACTTTACTACTTTACTTTTTTAAGGTATGAAGTAAACAACAAGTGCACATTCAATACAATTAAGCAAACTTCGTTTTCACAAGGGAAGCATTGCAAAAAAAAAAAAAACCTTATTGGACTGCACTTTTACCTGAATGGTAGTGCTTCTACTGTCCAGTTGAATATTTGGAATGGGGAACATGCTGTGAAGTACCGGAGTGCTGCTTCCATACAGTGTAGCGGGGTCAGGAATGTGGTTGTCAGGTAATACAGTGCTATATGCTGGAGGCACGGGGGCAATCTGTCGCTGGAGAAGCTGAAGAATCACATTGATGTCTGCTGTCATTCTTGTCTCTAGCCTGGGAGAAAGGGAGCAGAAAACGGCAGTATTATTTGCTGGACATCTTGCCTTTAACCATTCAAATATCAAGTTAGTGATGCGCGAGAACCAAGAGCTTGACAGCCCCTGGTCACTGTATGCGTCGATGTAGCAAAGAGCGCGGTTCGGGGCTTGGCTACTGTAGCAGGCTGAGCCAGAGGGTGTTTAGCCGCTGTGGGACCATGCCTGACGCATGGGAAAATGTGATACGATGTGCGTATAAATTGAGCATTTTTTTAAAGCGAAATAGACGTGCGTTCAAGGAGCTCCAGGAGAAATATGTCATAAAACACCACTCTGCCTCTTTTCATTTTCATTAAAAATATATATTAAGCATTAATAGCCACACAAATGTGGTCCAGGCAACTCCTACATTATCTTCAATGCATGTATATTTAAATATCCTTAAAAAAATAAAGTTATGAAACTTCTCATAGCCCTCAACCACTACAGGACATCAGAGCCAGCGGCAAACGTCAGAAGGACTAGTCGAGGAAAGGTTGCTCTCGCCGGGGGTTAATGAGCGCTGAGTGCACACAACTCCAAAAACTCAAGACTATTTCTCTTTATAAATAAACCACTGATTTGAGCTTTAAACAACTACATTCTCACCTGAAAAAGTCTTAAAACCTCATTTTGTGACACAATAGTAGTATCTTTAAATTATGCAGGGTTTCTCATCACGTCACTTTACCATGTGACCGTAGCGAGCAGGCTCCTGATTGGTTAAAGCAGGTTCGAATTGACGCCAAAGTAAAAAAAATTCAATTCAGGCGTCAGACGCAAATTCGCTTCAAACGCGTGAATGCACAAAAGCACCACTCGCGCATATCGCGCAAGACGCTCAATTCGCATCCAAATAGCAGCATTCGCGCGAACTGGACACGCAAATGAGGCGGAATCGATCGCGCCGCAGGACCTCCAGACGAGCATCAACGCGCCTTTCCATTGACTTAACATTGAAATCACTCGCTCCTGATGCTCTATTCGCGTTTGGTGTGAACGCAGCATTACTAGCTAGTCTCCGTAACACTCACCCCCCAAACCTCACTTCCATATGGGTCACGGCACCAATATAACCCCTCTGGTTGTACTCGCACTGCTCAGAGCGGTATTCGAACTGGAATGGGAGGCAGGCACGCTAACAAAGACGCTAAACTGCAGCCTCTAGCGTCCATCGCTAGTGCCCCTCTTGAAGCCAGGAGAGTGAGGTTTACTTGCACTGCTCTTAATAGCTGGTCTCTGTTACATTCACCCTGCTAAACCTCACTCATATCCGGGTCACGGCACCAATGTAACCTCTCCTGTTTTGTGACGGGATGTGTGTCCAGTGTAGACAGCCTCAAAAAAGTTTTGGTGTGTCATATAAAAAGAAATTCGCCCGGTGCAGATACATTGGTTGAGTTTTTTAAAAGCGAGATGCTCACGTTTGCTGTACAGAGTGTTAAGCCTACTCAATGGCTTACTCATGACACATAGAAACAAAGCTATATTTTGGAGCTTTTATTGAAAGTAGCCTACTTTTACCGGTTGAGAGACAAGCCTTCAGAAGCACCGTTAGAGCTTTGTTTGACTTGGGGGAGGTGCCACATGCAAAGGTTGTTTGAAAATATGCTTTATTTTTGTAACTGCTAAGCACTACTAGTGTTGCAGAAACGACATAACTTCAGCCTTAACTGTTCCTTTAAGATGCATCACCTACCTCATAAGCTGGCTCTGTAGGAGCTCCAGGCTGGAGTCGAGTTCACTGGGATGATGATCTGCAAAGAGCGGTGGAGGACATGAGGTCCGGACTGCCTGGTGGTCAGTCCAGTAATGGTACAATCCAGATGGAGGAGGAGCTTGTGTTAGGAGGAGATATTGAATAATAGCAATCCAACAATTCAAGAAAAACATTCAAGTTTGGGAGATTTTAACCCTCTGGTGCTCTTCGGCCATTTCTGTTTAAAAATCACAGCTTCATCGGAATTATATGAAACTTGGTGACTTTTCTGGCATTAGGTATGTAAACACACACAAAAATGGGGGTCATGATTTGAGCATGCTAATTGGTCGTTTAAAAAAAAGTAGCGTTTATTGTCTTCGGTCATAAATGACCGACCATAGGAAATGAATGGGAAATTCTGAAATTCTCAGAATATTGGTGTGTACAATCTACAAATCGGCCACGATGCTGAACAAAAGTACACAGCAGTAAAGGGGTGACACTCTAAAACCTCAAGAGTGTGATATTGACACATCCACTCACACACACATGCACACTTATACACACACACACACACACACACACGAAAAACTGAACCTATCAACCACATTTTGAATTTTTTAAAATCACAGCTTCATCAGAATGATATGAAACTTTTCTATTTCTATTAGGTATGTGAACACACACAAAAATCGGGGGCATGATTCGAGCATGCTAAGTGGTCTTAAAAAAATACTCCCACTTGTGCTCTTCGGTCAAAAATGACCACCATAGGAAATGAATGGGAAATCTGCAAAAACACATTATTCACAGAAAAAAATCTATATTTCTAACAAACAAAAAAATATCTAAAACTTTATAATAAATAGTCTTTGAGATTTTTTAAATATATATTCAAATCCAATTAAATGTGTTCAAAAGGGAACTAGGGAATTCTCAAGCCTCTCCATAGAGACCTCTAGTGATTACACCCATGGTTGCATGATTCCTTAAATAATTCTAAAAGAGGGCGCTAATCTTTTTTGAAGGCCTAGTCTCTATTTTAACCTGAAATACTGCATTAATAAAAAAAATATTTTCTTTCTTTTTTTTTTGTATAATTTTCAATGGCAAAAATAGACCATATTTATTTTATAAATATAAAAAAATAACATCAAATCATCTCAAAATACAAAATTAAAAAGACAAAATATTATTGAAGAAAATTGCATTGGTTTTATTGGGGTGGAGGAAGTTTAATGTTTAGGTGTCCGGTCTCTTATGACCGGGAAGACAACCAATGCAACCCCAAAACGAAGAGCACCAGAGGGTTAAAGATGCACCAAGTCATTTTTCAACTGTGAAAATGTTTAGCACTAAAATAGGGGTTGCAATGACCTTAAAGGACCCCAAATTCTGCTATAAAGTGCTGCAGAGATTAAGTATTCTTGTAGGCCAACCCGGAAGTTAGCATTGCCCTCGTTCCCTTGGTAAAGGGAACTAGGATTTTTCCATTGGCTTTTAGATTATTGCAGACAATAGGCTCTGTGATAACCAAAGTTTATGATACTTGCATTATATTTTACTCATTATGATATTCTTCACAATTGTATGAATTCTGAAGCCTAAATAGAATGTCCAGAAGCAAAAAACTAAACATAGGACAACCGTAAGACAAACTACACTACGGTCGCATGACTTCAACTTGTGAGTAGATGAGTTTTCCTGTTTGCTGTGATGATGTTTAATGTCCCAGACAACCTCTGCAGTCCTATTTATTCACTTGTTAGCAACTACTTTTTTCAAGACAAGTAAAAGCTTTAAAATGTTAACAGAGCTTCTGTTAACCACAGTACTTATTTTCAGGCATTTAATCAAAAACTAATTCCAAAAATCCCCCTGACTTCAAGAAAATGGAACTGGACGTGCTAAAATGCTAACCCGTTTCTGGGTTTTGGCCTATAAAGAGATGTATTCCCTACAGCATTCAATGGTTTGGCTTCAGGATTTTACATTTTTGTAATGCTGCATCCACACCAATAATATCAATCTCAATATAAAGTCCAATAAATATTGTATACCCACCCAATTGCCCCATCTCCATACCAGGCTCTCTGCTGATCCCAAAGGCACCACTCGGTGGTATTAGTGTCACAACAGGAGAGGGGTAGTCCAGATGGTCTGCCTCAGAAGTATACAGCTCACAGTGGCTGATGGGAGACTTGCTGAGGTTTTCGCTGGACTGCAATGTGGAGCTTCCACAGCTGCACAGCTCCTCCCAGTGCATGTGAGCGGTTAGAGAACACGTCTGAGATGGGTATGAGTCATTCTGGTCCATTCCATCTTGAATAGCACGACAAGAAATCAACAAAAAATCTAATTTTGCAGAATAATTTTGTGCTCTCACAATATGCACTGTCTTCTGATTTCGATAGTCAAATGTCTGGCTCTAAAACGAGGGCAGATGTGAATTAAATTATTCTGAAATATGTCAAGTTTTAGCTTGTTTGCTGCAGTTAAAATCTTTTTACTTTGTAAATTTATACAGTTTGCAAAATGTGGACTCCTGGACACAAGTCTCAATGGGTATTTTTGTGTTTGTTTGTGAGCGTTCTACTCACCTGGCCTGTTGCGCCTGTCTAGTGAGTTTCGTCTGTGTCGTATGCGGCTAGCATGGTAACCGCAGTCCACATCTTCACTTTCCATCAACTGTTCAGCCTGATTACATACCAATTAAAACAATGATTACTGTACAGTCAGTTTTAGATTCATTTATATTATATTAATGATCTGTTATCCCTTGTGGAAAAAGAAGTACACTTTAGAAAAAGAAGCAAACTTTTTAAAAGTGTACTTATTACGGAAATAATATACTTTAAAAGAATAGTGTGAAATGAATGTAAAGTTTTCAGACAGTTACCGTAATTGCAAGTTAATTGATTAAATTAAAATGCATTATAGTTTAAAGTTCAGCTAATTGCATTTAATATACATTTATAGTGCTTTTTCACCCACTTAAGTAGGACTAAAGTACATCTTTATGCCCTGGTTTCACAGACAGGTCTTAGATTAAACCAGGATTAGGCCTTAGTTAAATTAGGACAATTAAGTTAAATTTATAAACGTGCCTTAGAAACGAACATTACTGGCGTGCATCCACAGACAAAACACTGACTGACATATTTTAAGATCTGTCAGTGAAAGTTGCTTTCAGTTAAAACAGCTCAAACATGCATTTTAGTCCAGGACTAGGCCTAAGTCTGTGCAACCAAGTATACACCGATAAGGTATAACATTACATCCAAATATTGTGTTGGTCTCCCATTTACATCTACAAGCAACATCTACATGGATGGCAGGACCCAAGATTTCCCAGCAGAACATTGCCCAAAGCATCACACTGCCTCCGCCGGCTTGCGATCTTCCCATTGTGCATCCTGGTGCCATTTGTGCCATCCACGTGATGTAAAAGAAAGAGTGATTCTTCAGACTAGGCCACCTTCTTCCATTGCTCCGTGGTCCAGTTCTGATGCTCACGTGCCCACTGTTGGTGCTTTTGGTGGTGGACAGTGGTCAGCATGGGCACCCTGACTGATCTGCGGCTATGCAGCCCCATACGCAACAGTGATGCACTGTGTATTCTGACACCTGTCTATCAGAACCAGCATTAACTTCTTGAGCAATTTGAGCCACAGTAGCTCGTCTGTTTGATCGGACCACACCAGCCTTCGCTCCCCACGTGCATCAATGAACCTTGACCCTGTCGCCAGTCCACCACTGTTCCTTCCTTGGACCACTTTTGATAGATACTGACCACTGCAGACCTGGAACACCCCACAAGAGCTGCAGTTTTGGAGATGCTCTGACCCAGTCATCTAGCCATCACAATTTGGCCCTTGTCAGACTAGCGCAAATCCTTACGGTTGCCCATTTTTCCTGCTTCTAACACATCAGCTTTGAGGACAAAACGTTCACTTGCTGCCTAAGATATCCCACCCACTAACAGGTGCCGTGATGAAGAGATAATCAGTGTTATTCACTTCACCTGTCAGTGGTTATAATTTTACGCCTGATCGGTGTATATGTCTGCTCTATATATTTCTGCTCTATTTAAATTATGGAAATGTAATCTCTATTGAAACTTTGTATTGTATGTCATGTGCTCAAATATATTTGTAATTACACATTTGTAATGAATTAGTTTACACTTTATTTTAAGGTGTCAGTAATTATATATTTAAGTACTACATGTACTACTTCTTACTATAGGGTTAGGGTAGGATTTGGGTTTGGTTGTGGGTCAGTTGCATTTTTTTTTTATCTTTGTACTCAATAGCCAATGTGCAGCATGTATAAGTGTGTTTGGGACGTTGGGTTTACACACGTCTCGTAGGTTAAAGGTGATTTCTAGTTTCCTCCAAAAGCTCCTTCCAAATGCAGGGTACATGTCCAGCACCTCTAGAAGGTCGTCTCTTTGGATACGGTGAAGGTCACAGTAGGTAAGTGCAGTAACATCAGCATTACAGCGACCAGAATCTGCATACAGATTCATGGGCTCGCCAAAGACGTCGTTCTTTCCTGTACACGAAACAGGAAGTAGTTTTTATTATGTCTCAAACCTCCAATTGATCAGAAAGCTGTTTGCTCAGGGTTAATATTAATCTCACCCAGTATGGCCAGCACAGTGTTATGTTGCGACACTTGAATGGAACCCCGGGAGATGAAGTGGAGGGCTCTGAGCAGGTCGCCGTGGTGATAGAGGGCGTCTCCGGGTGGGGAGTGGGTGGTTTTGAAACGCACAGCGAGAGCTCTCAGACACGCTTTATTCGCCCCATGGAACACTTTACAGTTCTGCAGGAGACTACGATTCAGATGCAGGCAAATGTCAGCTTGCAAGCACTCTGGAAAACCTTTCAGGACCTATAATTAGAAAATAAGATTCGGTTTTTATTGTACAGATTAACCTGTACAGGAGTAGACAACAATGATATTTGGGTTATTGATTCTAGCTCAGTATAACCTACTGCATTCATATTAATGCCATTGGTGTAGGACCAGGCATGTTGGAAATATTCCTCCAGTTTCTGCCTCAGACCTCCAGGTATCTGATGGAAGCGGATGAACTCTTTAACCCGCAGCAGCTGAGTGTGATAGCGTGTTGTCCCCGAATAAAGCCTCTGAATTATTGCTGAGACGTTCCCAAATATGCTGGCATACATCAGAGCTAAGACAAAAAGTAAAGAGGAGAATATTTAGTTAACAGTGGCAATTTGTTTTACATTGAGCAAAGGTAAGGTATAAGGGATATTTCTGAGAAATGCTGTTGAAAACTGAAATCAACACCCAAACAAACTATATTGTGAATATTTGCTAGATGTGTGTTCTGTATGTGTTCTGAAAAAATAGTGTTTGTAAGTAGTCTTGTTTAAATAGGAGGAAAAAAGGTTGATCGGACTGATCCAGCTAGCATCACTCTTGTAGCCAATAATACTCATGATGGGGGAGAAGAGAGCAAGCGGGACATTTGTACTAGGGCTGTGTTTAAGTCCAATTTTTTCATGCCCTTCCCTCCCTAACTTCCCTCCGTCTCGTTCACTTGAATGTACATCATTGCAAGGGTTCCGCCAGTAGTGGGCACTCGTAGACTGGGTAAACCCAGCCCGATCTGCCAGCGATTTGATTTCGCCCTGCAGCTCGGGCTGGAAACCTGTACATTTTTCTATCCTGCTTCTGTTACAAGTCTGCGGGGACCAATCACAAACTGGCTTATCCACCTGGCAGGGTTTAACAAGATGACAATAGAGAAGCGGCGGATCGTTGGTCTGATTGGTTGGCCTGATCGATTGCTCCTGTCTGCCTGCTGTGTCTGTTGCTCTGTAGCTCAAGTCTGTAGCTCTGTAGAGCCTTGCTTACGTTTGAATCTTTATTTTGATATTTCCTCTTTCTTCTACTGCTAAATATAACTTACTCATCACCATACATTGTTTAAAAATTGCCTATCACGTTAAATTTGACATCGCTAGCTTTTAATCTAAATCACCATCACACGTTAGCATTTTGCTAGCCTGTTAGCTTGTTATCTCTGCACCCGGGTCTCCCTTTTTCTGAGTTCATAACTTGGATTAGTAAATTGTGTCCAGCAAACGATTGTGGTAAGTGGTAAATTGGATTAATCAACAAACACGGTAAGTCATGTCTTCTCCTGTCATTATCACCTGCACTGCATGTTGCATGTTTAGTGTTGGCTTCTCCGCTGGCGAACAGGGCTTCACATGTGATAAATGTAAGGAGATAGTTAGGCTGACGGAGAAGATTTCAGAATTAGAAACACGCATCCATACTTTATCTGAGAGTAGTGAGGATGTAACAGCTTTAGACACTGATTTGGATGCGAATAGCTTAGTGAACTCTGTACATTCTTCGGTTCCGGCTGCAGGGCCCTCGCAGCAGGGAAACTTGGTAACAGTGAGGCAGCATAGTCGCAGACCAAAGAACCGCTTTTCCGTTCCGGTTAGAACATCAAACAGGTTCTCCCCTCTCAGTGAAGCATCCACTGAGTATCCTGTTGAAAGTGCCCTAGTCATTGGCGATTCTATTACACGGAACGTGAAGATAGAGACACCAGCCACCATAGTCACTTGTTTACCGGGAGCCAGAGCACCTGACATCAAAGCAAATTTAAAAGTGCTGGCTAAAGCTAATCGTAAATTCTCTAAGATTATTATTCACGTCGGCACTAATGATGTTCGACTTCGCCAGTCGGAGATCACCAAAATTAACATTAAAGAGGTGTGTAAACTCGCTAGTACGATGTCTGAGGCTGTTTTTTGTTCTGGACCGCTCCCGGCAAAAAGGAGTGATGAGATAGTTAGCAGACTATCATCACTCAATGGCTGGTTGTCTAAGTGGTGTCTGCAAAATAACATAGGGTTCATAGACAATTGGAAAAGTTTTTGGGGCAGACCTGACCTGTTGAAGAAGGATGGCATCCATCCCTCTTGGGGTGGTGCCGCTCTTCTCTCTAGTAATCTGGCACATAGTCTTAGAGCTAAACCTTGACTCACTAGGGCCCAGGTCAGGAAGCAGACAAACTGGCTAAACCGACCGTCTGCTAGCTGTCTCACGTTACCGGAGTCAGATAAATCCCAGCACATCGAGACTCTTTCACCTAGATATTATCATATAGAGACTGTGTCTGTTCCCCGAATTAGTAAATACAAAAAAACATCAAAACCATTCAACAGTAAAAATTTAATTGACGTCCAACAAATAAACAAAATATATAATACAGATGAACAATTGATAAAGCTTGGGTTGCTGAATATTAGATCCCTTTCCCCAAAAGCGCTTATTGTTAATGATATTATTACAGATAATAATCTAGATGTGCTCTGTTTGACAGAAACCTGGCTAAAACCTGACGACTACATTACCTTAAATGAGTCCACCCCCCAAGATTATTGTTATAAACATGAGCCGCGTCTGAAAGGTAAAGGGGGAGGGGTTGCTGTAATTTATAATAATATCTTCAGTATTACTCAGAAGTCTAGTTTCAAATATAATTCCTTCGAAGTTTTGGTGCTTTATGTAACGCTATGTAGTGTACATGATAAAACCCGTTCAACATTTGTGTTAGCTACTGTATACAGGCCACCTGGGCATAATACAGACTTTATCAAAGAATTTGCTGATTTTCTATCAGAGTTAGTACTGGCCGTAGATAAAGTACTAATTGTTGGTGATTTTAATATCCATGTAGACAACGGAAAAGACGTATTGGGATTAGCATTTAAAGACACACTAAACTCTATTGGAGTTAGGCAACACGTGTCAGGAGCCACTCATCGCCATAATCATACTTTATTGGAATAAATGTTGATACCGTTGAAATTCTGCAGCAGAGCGATGACATCTCAGATCATTACTTAGTATCATGTATACTTAATTTAGCTAAGGTTGCAAAGCCGCCCCCTCGCTTTAAAAATGGCAGGACAATCACTGCCGCTACTAAAGATTGCTTTTTAAATAATCTCCCTCATCAGTATCATCTGCTCAGCATCCCAGATAGTATAGAAGAACTCGATGTTGCAACAGAAACTATTGACTCTCTCTTTTCCAGTACTTTAGACACAGTTGCTCCTCTGCGCTTAAAGAAGATTAAAGAAAATAGTCCAACGCCGTGGTACAACGAGCACACCCGGGCCCTTAAAACAACAGCCAGAAAAATGGAGCGCAGCTGGAAGAAAACAAAATTAGAGGTATTTCGTAATTCGTGGAAAGAGCACATGATCACATACAGAAAGGCTGTAAAAACTGCTAGATCTGCTTATTTCTCAACTCTCTTGGAAGAAAACAAACACAACCCAAGGTATTTATTCGATACAGTGGCTAAATTAACCAAAAATAAAGCTTCAACTTCTGATGATTGTAAACAGCACAGCAGTAATGCCTTTATGAACTTCTTCACATGTAAGATTGATAATATTAGGAAAAATGTTTTAACCATGCAGCCGTCTAATACAGCATCACATCAGACAGAGCATTGTAGTGTCACTGAGGAAAAATTACACTCATTCACTGCTATAGGAGAAGAAGAATTGGCTAAACTCGTTAAATCATCAAAATCAACAACATGTATGCTCGACCCTATACCAACTAGGCTATTAAAAGAGATGCTACCAGAGGTCATAGATCCTCTTCTTAATATCATTAATTCATCTTTGTCATTAGGATATGTACCGAAAACTTTTAAGTTGGCTATTATTAAACCACTTATTAAAAAACCGCAACTTAATCCTACAGATTTAGTCAATTATAGACCAATCTCAAATCTACCCTTTCTGTCAAAAATACTTGAAAAGGCAGTGTCTTCACAATTATGTTCCTTTTTAGAAAGAAATGGTATCTGTGAGGATTTCCAGTCAGGATTTAGACCGTATCATAGCACTGAGACTGCTCTCGTCAGAGTTACAAATGATTTGCTCTTATCATCCGATCGTGGCTGTATCTCTCTATTAGTGTTACTCGATCATAGCGCTGCATTTGATACTATCGACCACAACATTCTTTTGAATAGACTCGAAAATTATGTAGGTATTAGTGGAATTGCATTATCATGGTTTAAATCATACCTATGTGACCGTTATCAGTTTGTAGTAGTAAATGAAGATATGTCACACCGATCGCAAGTTCAGTATGGAGTACCACAAGGCTCAGTGCTAGGACCGCTACTCTTCACCCTGTACATGCTACCACTGGGAGATATCATTAGGAAGCATGGCGTTAGTTTTCATTGTTATGCTGACGATACTCAGCTCTATATTTCTTCACGCCCTGAAGAAACTTACCAATTCACAAGATTAACGGAATGCATAGCTGATATAAAACATTGGATGACTGGTAATTTCCTGCAACTCAATTCAGAAAAAACTGAATTTTTAATTATTGGACAAAAAAGCTCCACAAGTAGTTACCTAGAATACTGTCTAACACTTGATGGCTGTTCTGTCAAGTCCTCGTCGTCAGTGAGGAACCTGGGTGTGCTCTTTGATACCAATCTTTCGTTTGAAAGCCACGTTTCTAGCATCTGTAAAACTGCTTTCTACCATCTTAAAAATATATCTAAATTACGGCACATGCTCTCAATGCAAAATGCTGAACAGTTAGTTCATGCGTTCATGACCTCAAGGTTAGATTATTGTAATGCTCTACTGGGTGGTTGCCCTGCTCGCTTAATAAATAAACTTCAGCTGGTCCAAAACGCAGCAGCTCGAGTTCTTACTAGAACCAGGAAGTATGACCATATTAGCCCAGTTCTGTCAACACTGCACTTGCTGCCTATTAAACATCGCATACATTTTAAAATCTTACTTATTACTTACAAAGCACTAAATGGTTTAGCTCCTCAATACTTGAGCGAGCTCTTAACATATTATACTCCATCACGTCTACTGCGGTCTCAAAATTCTGGCCAGTTGATCATACCGAGAATATCCAAATCAACTGCAGGCGGTCGATCGTTTTCCTATTTAGCACCTAAACTCTGGAACAGTCTTCCTAACATTGTTCGGGAAGCAGACACACTCTGTCAGTTTAAATCTAGACTAAAAACACATCTCTTTACTGTGGCATACACATAAAACACTTTTTCAATGAAATGATTGTTAGGCTGCATTAACTAGGTCAGCCGGAACCGGGAACACTTCCCATAACACCTGATGTACTCGTTACATCATCAGAAGAATGGCATCTACGCTAATGATAGTCTCTCTGTTTTATCCCGAGGTTTACTGCAGTCAGCTGGATCCGGGCCGTATCCAGTTCAGATGGTGGACCTGCGCCCAGAGAAGACCAACACAGGACCCCGAAGTGTCTGGGAGACCGTGATTAGACTCCCCCTGCAACTGCCTCATCGACACGGCATCTCAATAAACCCGTCTCCGGCGTGTTGACTCAGATTGTTCGAATATTACAATTAAATAATACTTAAATCGATATGTCATCCTCAATAAACCCTTCTCCAGCGTGTTGCCTCCGATCGTTCGAATATTGCACTTTAATAATTATTTAATCAACATCATCCTCAATAAACCCGTCTCCAGCATGTTGCCCCCGGTCCCTCGAATATTCTGATCTATTATGACCTCCGAGCTGTAAAACTGCCAGAATAATAATAATAATACGCTGTTTGTTAATTGGCCAGAGGAGAACTGGTACAACGACTGAGCCTGGTTTCTCCCAAGGTTTATTTTTCTCCATTAGGTCACCTAATGGGGTTTTGGTTTCCTTGCAACTGTTGCCTCTGGCTTGGCGTGCTCAGTTGGGGACACTACATTTTTCAACTAAACATCGAAATACATCTAAATAATAAACTAAATTAACCATTTAAACTAAATTACTGATCAAATTATTGATCTAAAGCCCACACTGTCACTGTATGATACTTGAAATTTTTCCAGAATGGCTTTACAGCTGAATAAAATTATGCTGCATTATTTTCCTGTTTAACACTGTAAAGCTGCTTTGAAACAATCTACATTGTTAAAAGCGCTATATAAATAAAGTTGACTTGACTTGACTGGTTGAAGGACTATCCAATTGCGTACAGTCATTTGCCCGTTGATCATGACTCTCAAGCAGTAGAAAATACAGAGCAGACTCTCCAGACTAATGTTCAATCTTTTTCTTTTCAAATCTAAAAGATTGAGCTTGGTCTGGTGATAGCCAGACAAGGGCACTTGTGCAATGTAAGGAATGTAAGGTATTTAAATGGAGCACCCTAAGCCCTTGATCACTTGGAATCCACAATGGAGCTGATTTATTTTTTACAGGGTTTCCCCCCCTTATGAATTTCTTTATACATCATTCTATAAGGCCTGTATGCAGAGCTGGGTAGTAACTGATTGTATTACATAATCAGATTCCAAAAATTAAGTACTTGTAATTAGATTATATTACGTTTTAAAATAGTCGTAATCAGACTACAGTTACTTTTTTATTGATTCCATGTTATTTGCACAATGGCAGTCAAATATTCATAATTCATTGATTCTGCCTACTACTACTTTTAATCTTTTGAATTTTCCTTTCTAAATACGCATACTGATTGTATACATTCAGAAGGTCTTCCAGGTTTGTGGAATTGCACACACAGACCAGCCACTAGTCATGTGACTATTACTGAAAACTGTGACCCACACTCATCAATTGATCACTGGATTTACAGAAATCATTTCACTTTTAACAAGTGTTTTCTCAACATTGCATATTTAATCAACTCCTGACTAACTCATCAATTGTTATTTTTTTTAATTATCACTCCGCTTCAGGGAGTTATTTAACCATGCATTAATGTCTTTGGAAGGCTTTTGACAACTTATTTTGTCACCTGAAATTTCTTTGACCTTACTTGAACCCCCTGAGATTTTAATTTGTAAGTTAGAACATATTTATATAATTTATTTTATTGTAAGTCAAAAATCAAATTAAGTCAATAAAAATAATAAATTATAACATTATGTTCACGGTTCTCTGATGTCGGTTAATGGTCACATGACATGACAAAATATTTTTTAAATCTTTTTTAGTAGTGTTTTATATTTATTGTTTTTAAATAATTTATTTAAAAAAAATTAAATTAAAATTACTTTCAAATTATATCCACGGATTTAATTACTCAATAGTTTTTCATTAAACTCACTAACCTTTGCAGTTCCATCATGAACCCCAGTCTGGGAAACCCTTACGTAATGTAATATTTAATGCACTTCATGTTGTTGATAACAAAAAATGGAATATATATTTTTTTCTTTTAGTACTTTTATATCAATATGGTACAAGATTATTCTACTCAAATCAATGTGATAAACAAGTTAAGTCAAAAGTTTTCTTAAAGTAATCCAAAAGTAGTCTGATTATATTACCTCAAATATGTAATGGATTATGTTACTAACTACAATTTTGTCATGTAATTTGTATTCAGTAACCAATTACAGATGGTAAGTAATCTACCCAACTCTGCCTGTATGTATACTTGGGCTGTTGGAGAAGATATTAAAAAATTACGTAATAACGTAAATGATAACAATACAAAAAACTATAACAGTCAGATTAAGGTAGCTAATCTGTATTATGCGGTTAAATGTCAAAAGTCCAATATCATACACTATTCAATTTCACATTTCATATCAAGTAGACTCGGTCAAAATCTCGGAGTCGAGGGTCTGTCTCTCGCTCACTGGACGATGTTGAAGGCACTTCAAAATGGGGAATTTGCGAGTGCATGGCTGCTTCCGAAAAATCGCATACTCTCTTGAGTAGGTACTTATTTTGAATCACAACCGCTAAAACTAGTACATTCTATATAATATGAATGTGTGTAGTATGAATGTAATCTGGACATACTACATACGCCATGTTCATGTGACCTACCAGCGTCAGTTACGTCGCTTCACTGTCATTAAGGGGGGGGGGGTCTAATGCTTTTTCATGCATTCTGACTTATTTACATGGTTAATGCTAAACGTGGCCAAAATGTTTTCATACAATCTGCTTACACTCCACTGACAGGTAAGTTTAGGAGTGGACCTTCATGTTTATAAAAGCTTCTCAAAGTACAGAGAGAGCAACTCTTGTTAGGGTTAAAAAAAATGTTGCCTCCCCAAAGAACATTTTAAGGAACTGTTCTTACAAGAACCATATTTTCTCAGAGTGAATAACCTTTCTAATAATCTGAAGAACTTTTACATTGGAAATGTTTAAGGTTCATCATGGAAACATAGATGCCAATAATGAACTTTTATAGAGTGTAGTTCACCAGCATTAGCTTTTAGGTCTAAAATGTTATTAGCCAGTCTAAAGAAGACACAGTAGAAAGGGACAGAAATTTCAGTGTGAAATAAAGATCTTTTTACAGTTACTTACAGCCAATGAGCATCACGCAGATAGAGAACATCTTCTCAGAGTTGGTGTTTGGAGAGACGTTCCCAAAGCCCACACTGGTCAGACTACTGAAGGTGAAATAGAGTGCAGTGATGTATTTATCCTGGTTGGAGGGTCCTGAGCTGGCATCGCTGTCGTTGTAATGCTTTCCCAGTTGATCGGCCAGGTTATCCAGCCAACCTGTCTTCATGTAAGGCCTCTCCACATGGCCAATGGCATACCAGATACAAGCCAACCAATGAGCAATCAGCATAAAGGTGCACATGAGCAAGAAGAGGACTGCAGCTCCATACTCTGAGTATCGATCTAATTTTCTGGCCACACGGACCAACCGCAGCAGGCGAGCTGTCTTCAACAGGCCAATGAGAGTGGCTGTCGTCTGCAAATTGGATGAGGGGAGGTCAAAGAAAGAATAGTGAGCATTATGACACAAATAGTGAGTCTCAGTCATATATTCCTTGTGAAACAGAAATACTTTTAGAATGAGTATACTTATTACGGAAATAATATACTTATTACTTAAGTGCAAACGGAATGCATTGTTTTTTTTTCAGAACATTGAATTTTTATGTAATAGTTGAAATTTAAATGTAATAATGAATAACACGCTACTGTTAAAATTATAATCAAGTACTTTGCATGTGCTTTAGTGTGTTAGTCAACACATACAAATAAGTGTACTTCTTTAAAGTACAAAAAAAGATAAAAAATATTTAATTTGACATTAAAGTTCATGTGCATGTAAAGGCAGACGTCCCAAAACTTTTGCCAATATAGTGTATCCCTTATACATTTATATCTACTGTTTTCTGGACTTATTCTACAAACTTGCATCTTAAGAAAATAACATCACATTACTGTGTCTTATCGGTATCACAAATTAACAAACACTCGGTAGACGTTCATACCTCATCTAATCCAGACCTGGAGATGAGCAGATCAAATGGAATCGCAGCCACCATGTCAATGAGAAACCAGCCTTTGATATAATGGATAGCGATGTGCTTGGGATGGGTCACCACCTCATCATTTTGATTCACGTACGTCGTCCTGAAGGTAATCACAATGTCTATGATGAACAGAGCGTCCACTATCACGTCTACAACATTTAAAGGGTTACAGGTGTAACCACAGGTGAGTCTCCTATCCTCATCCAGCTCATTGAGGAGGAAAGCAGCAGAGTACGGAGTGAAGACCGCTGTGTAGAGCACTAGCAGGAGGATGATCCAGTCCCACACGGCTTTGAAAGGACTGTAGTGCAACATGATCCACCTGTGGACATCTGTTACCTGGAGCTTGTACACAGGCAAGACATCAGCACCAAGAGACAGTACCTGTGCGTGGAAAGAGATGGTCAGTTTTAGCAAGAATGTCTAACAACTAGCAGCCATATCGCCCTGTAGCCATATCACCCAGTAACCCAAGACTGGTTTCCCACTGAAGCTAAGCAGGGCTGAGCCTGGTCAGTACCTAGATGGGAGACCTCCTGGGAAAACCAGGTAGCTGCTGGAAGAGGTGTTAGTGAAGCCAGCAGAGGGTGTTCACCCTGTGGTCTGTGTGGGTCCTTACACCTCAGTATAGTGATGGGGACACTATACTGTCAAAGAACACTGTCCTTCGGATGAGACATTAAACCGAGGTCCTGACTCTCTGTGCTCATAAAAAATCTGGCTAATCATCGCAACCTGGCTAAATTTGCCCATTGGCCTCTGTCCATCATGGCCTCCTAATAATCCCCACATACTGATTGGCTTCATCACTCTCCTCTCCACCAATAAGCTGGTGTGTGGCTGCCGTCGCATCAGCCAGGTGGATGCTGCACATTGGTGGTGGTTGAGGAGATTCCCCTCTTCGATATGTAAAGCGCTTTGAGTACCCAGAAAAAGCGCTATATAAATGTTACAAATTATTATTAACAAATGGAAATCACTACAAAGGAAATAAATCTGGGCCCGTATTCATAAAGAATCTTAATGCAAAGAGTAGCTCCTAGTGACAAAATTCTAAGAAAATTCGTAGAAATGTGGGCGTTTACTCTTAAAATCAACTAAAAAATCCTAGTAAAGAAAAAAGTAATTCAGAAAGGATCTTAACCCTTAAAAGAGGTCTTAAGATCAAATTTGTTAGGAGCACGGACGAGGACTTTTAAGAGGCTTAAGAGTTTCTTTAGCAGCGGAGAAAATGGCAGAAAGACGAAGAGGGAGAAGAAATGTGTTGCAGACAATGGATGACAGTGACTCAATAAGACGCTATAGATTAGATCGTGCAGGGATCATGTTTGTTGCATTAAATCCAACTTTCAAACCACCATTTAAATAGACATGCCAGCAATCAGTGTAATTGGAAAGAGTGGAACAATGTTTATAATTCTAAGCCAATCAAATACCTTAGGAAATTAACAGCATGGTAAATAATAAAAGGATTTATATTCAATTCAAATGTATTTGTATAGTGCTTTTCACGATCCATATCGTTTGTATACATATATATATATATATATATACATACATACACATATATATATATGTGTCATACGTAGCAACGGGGTCAGCCCCGCCTCTTCAGTAAGATAAAAGTTTTTGTATTTTCCTTGCTCAGAGTTGCTCTCAGATCGGTCCCGAATAGCTCTTAAGCTAAGACTCCTACGTAAAAGTTTTTAAGCTAAGTTTGGAGTTTTCTGAGAGGACTCTTAGAATCTTTATGAATACGGCCCTGGTGCTTTTGCTCAAAGCTAAACAAGCATTGAGCTTAAGCTGATGTTTTAAAATTAATATTTTGGGTTTAATGCAAGTTAAACTTAAAGTCACCATGAAATCAAAATGACAACTCTTATTTTTTATGGAATATTGGTGTTTATCATAAATTATTTATCCGTGCATGTCATTGTTTATTTATAATACGTGTGTACTGGCGTGAAGGCGGGACAACCCGTCACTCACATGAGCTCGACCAATAGCAAACCACAACTGTTCAACCAACCACTCAATTTCTGATGGACAAAAAGTCCCAGCCTACATTTTTTTTGTTTGCGGAGCGATTTAACTTGAATATACATCACAATACGGAAGAAAAGACTTTCACAACTTCAGTTTCATGCCGACTTCGATAGCCACAAAAAATGTGAGTTCTAGTGAGGTCCGTAAACATTAAAATACTTAGTTTCAATAGTACAGCCACAACATATAAACAAAATGCATGTAAACTTTGTTGTCACGATAAAAAAAAGTACTTTAAAAGTTGTGTTCATTTGTGAAGATTATCATGATGAACAAAACATGTAAGAATCATAAACCTTTGTTGGTCCCAGAACTTATTTTCTGCAATAATCCAAAAGATAAAAAATAAATATTGGGAACCAACGTGATGCACAGTTCCAAGTTTTAACAGAAGAAATAATGTTAATAAATTTGTAAGCCTTACATTTCTGCTTTTAAATCCTTTTCCCCATTCACCTTGCAAGTGTCTCAACATTTTAAAACCATAGATGCAGAAAATCCCATTATATATATACTGAATTCATCCATTATTAATATATTAATGTGAGGCAGTGCAAATGTATGTGCAGGAATTTACAATTGCGGGAACAGTGAATGAATTTTACAGTGCATGGTATATAAAAAGCTTTTTTTGTAAGATCTAGAGCTTTATGTGGTAAGATCTAAATTGGTTTCATGCACGAAAAAATTACTTTTAATCTTACCACATCAACCTTTTTATGGGTTATATCAAGTGGAAATAGATCCTTGAAATAGCAGCTACAGGTGACCACTTTTTTTAGTGTGCGACCCTAGGCTTTTTACTGTGCCACTCAAATAAATTAAATTGAACTGGATTCAATATTATCATTATGTAATATTTTCTATCTATAACAGATGTGTATGAAAGCTTGAATTCTTCAGTGACTTTACATTATTATCTGAAGCTCCCCAAACCATGACAGCAGCTTAAAGTCGGCATGAAACAGAAGTTGCGATAGTCTTTTCTTCCCTATTGTGATGTGAAATGGATTCTCAGACAAGAAAAAAAAAATTTAGGACGGGACTAGATTTTGTCCATTAAGAATTAATTGGATTGTTGGATTGATGTGGTTTGCTATTGCTGTGATCTCATGTGAGTGACAGGTTGTCCCGCTCCCGCCCTCACGCCAGTAAACATATCATCAGAAAAGAGAAAAGATGTTAAGTTATTTTGATTAAAATCACAAGGGCACATGAATAAAAAAAAGATGTGTGTGTACCGATAAATCGTTCATAAATACTGCAATTTTCCATAAAAATAAGAATTGTCATTTTTGATTTCATGGTGACTTTAACCTCAAAAATGGGTCAAATGGTTACAACTGAATGCCTGGGGGTGTGAGATGTTTGTGTTCTTTTTGGGAATAGACAGATTAAATGAAGAAAGAATTATGGGAAGAATTTGGGTAGACACATTAAGGTCTCCTTAAATAATCATCAAAACAATATGCGGGGTGAGACCTTATATCGTCAACTACATAACAATACTCTGTTTTGGACCAGGGGCCACAGGGCTTATGGATTTTTGCTATGGCAAAAGGCCATTTCTCTTGCACTAAGGGTTCATGTGTCTGTCCTAACGATCTTTCCACGAGTGGTTTTTGACCCCATTGTTTTCCATGTGCCAACTTCCATCATTATTCAGACAGATTTTCAGACATTTTTTTTCTTTAAGAACTTGAAGGATCTGAATATGTTGTAGCAGCACAATAGACAGATTTTTTTTTTTTTTTTTACAAAAAACATCATCAGTCTCCAGATCTTCATCTAAAATCTAAGGCAATCCCAACAATACATCCTACCTGCGTGACCTTCTCTTTCACATTCTGTGTGCGCTCCTTCACCTTTGGGGTAACAAGCTCAATGTTGCAGGGTGCCGTGGATTGATTGGATCGTCGCAAGTTTAGATTGAATGAAGGGAATCGGTTTAAAGTTTTCATCCGCTCAGAGCTGGAGGTAGAGTTCCACAAACTTGACTTCAAGCCTTTATGATAAAAGAAAAATAAAATGGATTGAATTAAGAACAGTTACATAATGACATAATATTTACTATAAACAAGAAATACAGTAATTGTTTTTTACATTATTTAAAATAAAATAATATAAAGTAATATATACAGTGAGGAAAATAAGTATTTGAACACCCTGCTATTTTGCAAGTTCTCCCACTTAGAAATCATGGAGGGGTCTGAAATTGTCATCGTAGGTGCATGTCCACTGTGAGAGACATAATATGAAAAAAAAAATCCAGAAATCACAATGTATGATTTTTAAACTATTTATTTGTTTGATACAGCTGCAAATAAGTATTTGAACACCTGAGAAAATCAATGTTAATATTTGGTACAGTAGCCTTTATTTGCAATTACAGAGGTCAAACGTTTCCTGTAGTTTTTCACCAGGTTTGCACACACTGCAGGAGGGATTTTGGCCCACTCCTCCACACAGATCTTCTCTAGATCAGTCAGGTTTCTGGCCTGTCGCTGAGAAACACAGAGTTTGAGGTCCCTCCAAAGATTCTCTATTGGGTTTAGGACTGGAGACTGGCTAGTCCACGCCAGAACCTTGATATGCTTCTTACAGAGCCACTCCTTGGTGTGCTTCGGGTCATTGTCATGTTGGAAGACCCAGCCTCGACCCATCTTCAATGCTCTAACTGAGGGAAGGAGGTTGTTCCCCAAAATCACGCAATACATGTCCCCGGTCATCCTCTCCTTAATCCAGTGCAGTCGCCCTGTCCCATGTGCAGAAAAACACCCCCAAAGCATGATGCTACCACCCCATGCTTCACAGTAGGGATGGTGTTCTTGGGATGGTACTCATCATTCTTCTTCCTCCAAACACGTTTAGTGGAATTATGACCAAAAAGTTCTATTTTGTTCTCATCTGACCACATGACTTTCTCCCATGACTCCTCTGGATCATCCAAATGGTCATTGGCAAACTTAAGACGGGCCTGGACATGTGCTGGTTTAAGCAGGGGAACCTTCCGTGCCATGCATGATTTCAAACCATGACGTCTTAGTGTATTACCAACAGTAACCTTGGAAACGGTGGTCCCAGCTCTTTTCAGGTCATTGACCCGCTCCTCCCGTGTTGTTCTGGGCTGATTTCTCACCTTTCTTAGGATCATTGAGACCCCACGAGGTGAGATCTTGCATGGAGCCCCAGTCCGAGGGAGATTGACAGTCATGTTTAGCTTCTTCCATTTTCTAATGATTGCTCCAACAGTGGACCTTTTTTCACCAAGCTGCTTGGCAATTTCCCCGTAGCCCTTTCCAGCCTTGTGGAGGTGTACAATTTTGTCTCTAGTGTCTTTGGACAGCTCTTTGGTCTTGGCCATGTTAGTAGTTGGATTTTTACTGATTGTATGGGGTGGACAGGTGTCTTTATGCAGCTAACGACCTCAAAAAGGTGCATCTAATTTAGGATAATAAATGGAGTGCAGGTGGACATTTTAAAGGCAGACTAACAGGTCTTTGAGGGTCAGAATTCTAGCTGATAGACAGGTGTTCAAATACATATTTGCAGCTGTATCATACAAATAAATAGTTAAAAAATCATAAATTGTGATTTCTCGATTTGTTTTTTTAAATTATGTCTCTCGCAGTGGACATGCACCTACGATGACATTTTCAGACCCCTCCATGATTTCCAAGTGGGAGAACTTGCAAAATAGCAGGGTGTTCAAATACTTATTTTCCTCACTGTGTGTATATATATATATATATATATATATATATATATATATATATATATATATATATATATATATATATATATATATATATATATATATATATATATATATATATATATATATATATATATATATATATATATATATATATATAAATATTTAAATGTTTATTAGGGCCCAAGCCCTGAAAGGGCGCAGAGCCCTATTGTTCTTCCTCAGATTATTCTTTGTTTTTTTTTTTTTTTTTTTTTTTTTTTTTTTTTTTCGACTTCTCGGGTACTTTTGGGGCACTTAACATGCTCGAAAACTCTTGAAACTTCGCACAGGCGTCGGAATGCGCGGCCATCAGAGCCGGACTGAAGCTGGTACCCGGGCGTGGCAGGGGGGCTCGACAGCGCCCCCTAAAGTGGGGTCTGAAAACTTGGTCCATATATCAAACACACTTGCACGTACATGTATGAAACTCGGTACACATATAGATCTCATCGGGCCAAACAACTTTCGTGCTCATAGTTATGCGTCAGCCCAACAGGAAGTGAGCTATAATCGGTTGTTCGGAAAACCCATGCTCTGGAATTTAATATACTCCTCCGAGGCCATTGTTTCGATCATTGCCAAACTCGGTCAGCATCAAGTGAACATATCCAGGATGCTAAATTGCGAGCGGATTTTTGATATCTCAAATGGTTTGGCCGTGGCGAAGCAACGAATTTATGGCGAGAAAAGGGAAACAGGAAGTGTGTTATAACGTCAGCAAACATTGACTGATTTGGATGAAACTTCAGCTGTGTGTTCGTTGTAAGAGGCCGATCACATGGATATGACTTTTGTGAGTCAAAGTTATTGCGCCACCAACTGGCAGCAGGAAGTGTGTCACTTTCAAAAATGCTTTGAATCACCATCTTATTTTCACACGATTGACTTCAAACTTCATCAGTATAATGTGAAAACATGACAGATAGAGACATATGAATGAATTCCTGATATTTCAAATAATGCTGCCATGGCAACATGTCAAAGTTTAATAATGTTTTGACTGTTTGTGTGCCCTCCCCTCTATCACCAAAAGGGGGCAGTGTTGTATTATTTTTGAAACTCCCTTTCTCTCTCTCTCTCTCTCTCTGTGCTTGCTTATGTGATTTATGAGGACACAAATGTGTATGATGACATGGCTATTGGTATTACAACGTAGTGGTTAATGTGGACATGAACTATGACACTATATCACTACAGAACTCATTTTCTAAATCACATTTGAGTTGCAATTCTTATCATCTGACAGCCGTGATTTCATGTACTCATTCAGACAGAACTCTTTTTTTAAAACAGAGGAGTGTGAGTGTGTTTTCTATACATGTGCTTTACAGAAGGTCATGTGCTGTGTTTGCAAAGATCACTTTTGACACATTTGTCTTTAAATTCATTATTTACTGACATAGTTCAAATTTATTTAAAAAAAAAATTCACATTATTTTCTACAAGTGTCTGTTTATAAGTGTCTTTTTTTCACAGAAAGTTTTTGTTTGAACGTGAATATTTGTATAATTCAGGGTCTGAGTTTTTACGTTCTCCTCGTAGGTGATTTATTCAATCTCCACCAAACTCGGTCAACGTGAAACGGAAGCTTAACGCATTAAAAATATTTAACGCAAATAACACAGCGTCCGTTTTTATATCCATTTTTGCTTAGCGTTACATGATCACGCTCCTATTCATGTACATGCTTCCAAGCGCGACAAGACACAAGAGAGCGCGCTGTATGCCAGTGTCCTGTCTGTGTGTGTGTTAGTGTCCTGTCTGTGTGTGTGTGTGTGTGTGTGTCCTGTCTGTGTGTGTGTGTATGTGTATGTGTGTGTGTCAGTGTCCTATCTCTGTAGATGCGTCTCATGTCAGCTATTCAAGGGACACTGACACACACACACACACACACACACACACACACACACACACACACTCGATGCATAGATAGACTCGCGTCAGTTTCCTGCTCACATCGAGTTCTCTTTTGCCTAGGGTTGCCAACTCTCACGCATTTGGCGTGACACTCACGCTTTCAGGCTCTGTCTCACGCTCTCACGCTGCCCAACTTAATCTCACGCCAAATTGCCAAACCTGCTTTTGATATTAAACAATGTCTAAGCTTTTACATTTTTTAAAGTTTTAATGCGAAATTCAAACAATAAATAGCGTTTTGGCGCTAATATGGCATAACAGTTAAAGCCAGAGTGTTGAAAAACCATTCGGAGTTGCGACATGCTCTATCATCTCCCGGCGGCGCGCGCAGTCGTGCTTCACAGAAATCTCAATACTTCTAGCGCTGTGTCAATACATTTGAATGGCTTGATACACAACAGCTCCACTTTACAGGGGTTTGCAGCAAGTTTTGGTAAACAGTACAGCATAGTGTGCATTGATTATTACATCAACCATACAGGATCGTTTTATAATGGAGAGTAATGCAACAATGTTAACATTAATGTTAATGTTTTTTATTGTACTTAGCCTTCAGGTATTCCATACTAATTGGTCATACTCATACTAATTGATGGTCAAATGTGACCATACACCTTAACTATTTTTCAATTAAATAAATGTTCTATATTTTAGTTCAATAATATTTATTGAATATTTTGAGGAGATCTTTTGGTACTAAATACTAGTTGTGCAATATTTATTGTCAATAATGACCACTTAAAATATTTTTCTTCTAATATTTGTATTATTTATATTACAATTAGTATAGTAATAAGGTTAAATTAGAGAATTATTTTTCAAAGAGGCAAATTAGAGTCATTTTGTGGAGTCAGCCTGTCATTAATGTTCATCAAAGAACAACGGGAACAGAGAAAATTGTAGCTTTAATGATGATTCATCTATATTTCATTTAATATTTATACAGTTAAGGAAGGTTTGATAACTATTACATTTCTGTATAACAGGGAAGGCCATGGGTAAATATAACATTTATTATTTTCATTTATTATTTATTTATTCCATTTATTATCATTTATTATTACTATACTCTCCTTGAAGTTTACTTCCCGCTACTTTTTCCCTCTTCCTCCCAACCGCGCGGCTGCAACTGTCTTCTTCTTCTTCGATAGTAGCCTAAGCCAGTGTTTCCCAACCTTTTTTCAGTCATTTTATCATACGTTACGCTAGGGGTGTAACGGTACAGATTGCTCACGGTTCGGTTTGTATCACGGTTTAAGGTTCACCGTTTCGGTACGGTTCAGTATTTGCTATGTTCAGGGAAAAAAGGACTACTGTCAAATAAAACAAAAGAAAATAATAAGAACAAATCATTTAAATACAAGCAGCAGCACAAATAAATACTATTGAGCAAAGATACTAATAAAATAAACTATGCTTTTCAGGTTTTTCAGGTACGTCTAACATTAGTTTTCAGGTAGGCCTACAGAAATTGATCAAATGTAAAATAACATTGCATATATGACTGTATAAATTAAAGATTAATCCTATTAAACTTACAAAAGTTATTCAATCAAGAGCAGTGAGTGATGCCCTTGTCTTTTGTTTGACATTAAACAGACAGCAGTAAAGGCTACTGCCCCTTTAAGACCTCGGATATGCGTCGTCTTTTCTGGACTGTATAAAGCTTACTTAAGCCATATACAGACTATGTCTGCTAGAATACTCATCAATATGTTGACATACTTTTTGCGTGAGTTTGTCCATTCAAGAGCAAGACTTGAAAGAGAACTCAATTGAGAATGAGGAGATGTCGTCACGACACAGCGCCCCGCCCCCCTTCCGCCATTTTGGGGGTCTGCCCGCCAGGTAATGAATTCGGACAGAGACTGGAGAAGAGATATTCTGATGATTACTATGTACATAGTTTTCCAAACTCAACTGAACATTAAGTTTTAATCCACCCAAGCCGATCTGAGAAAGCAGCGGCTGGTAAACGTACGCCATTATTTCACCACAGGGTGTCAGTCATGGTCTTAACTAGTGAGCGCGATGCTGAAGTGTGAGACACTTGATCAATACGAACCTTTATTTATTTGTATTAAACATGTTGATCACTATTCTGTCATTTTTCATTGTCGGTCATTTTACTGTATGCTATAAACATGTTTATGCCCAAAACGCTTAATTAATATTCAAGGTAGGCCTAGTTGACTGTCATTTTCCTCTACTGTGCATCACTGTTTAAGATTAATTCAATATTTAACATGGTTAACATTACATCCATTTAAAGCACGTACCGAGCATTCATTCTACTCAAGAAGGCTGGAATAAAAGCACCAGCGCACACAAACGATCATTTAAATTTTTAGTCAAATTAATTTAAAAATATAAACTCAACAGGTACAAAATATGATCAGTAAGAGAAAAACACTGCTAAGGATGACGAGCACTGGACTGCTGCAGGATAGTGGGGAGATATATTTATTATTCAGAATGCACAGGAAATATATTTATAGAAACATTTCAGTGCAAGGTGGTAAAGAGTTCTGCCGTGGCAGCTCGTATGGGTCAACGTTTTTGATATCAGCTTCTCTAAATACCTCAGCTTGGCGCTGGTAGTAAGTTTCTCCCTGTACGAGACCTCTTCTTCTCCATTTCAAGTTTTCTCGTAATTTCTCCGCTTAAACGCCGCGATGATAATTCCTCGAGCCGTCTTTCCTGCTCTGATCTCTGTTTCGCTCTTACAATGTTACCCCTGGCAACCGATAGCGTCGGATCCCGGAATGGTGTACGGGCCAGACTCCGCCCACGACCATGACGTATCTCCTCATTCTCAATATTTGCGCGCTGAGAGACGTGTGCGCGCTCTCGGATGAGTGCACGGAAAATTTTCTCACAGTGCGCGCGACTTCTCATTCGCGTCTTCTGGCACTAAACCAGATAGTTGCGTGTTCTGAGTTAACACAATCAGAACGTAAAAATACGGGATATTTTACGGGAAAATACTAAAACGGGAAGACAGCGGGAAAAGAGCTAAAATACGTGAGAAACCCGGAAAAAACGGGAGGGTTGACAGCTATGGTGTGTGTGTGTGTGTGTGTGCGATATGTAGGCTTAGGGGTAGTGTAGGGGGATAGAATGTACAGTTTGTACAGTATACAAACCATTAAGTCTATGGAATGCCATCTGCCTGTCTTTCCCCTTCCCCCTCTCTATCTGTGTGTGTGTGTGTGGGGAGGGGGGGGGGGTCTCTCTCTCACCCTGTGAGTTTGTGTGTGTGCCTTTCTCTCAGTCCTTCCCCTCCCCCTCACTCTCACTCTATCATTGTGTGTGTGTGTGTGTGTGTGTGTGTGTGTGTGTGTGTGTGTGTGTGTGTGTGTGTGTGTGTGTGTGTGTGTGTGTGTGTGTGTGTGTGTGTGTGTGTGTGTGTGTGTGTGACTTTCTCTCTTGATCATAATTTAACCCTTTCATATAGGCTATCACAAATAACTATCACTTGAAATAAAAACGTCATGTGATGTGTTTGCCAAGATCACGTATGATGCACATGTCTTTAAATTAATTATTTACTGATATAATATAAATGTATTAAAACATAAATTTCACATGATTTTATAAAAGTGGCTATTTATAATAAACTTCCATAAAATGTAGACACGCATCTTACTCTTACCTGACACTGATATTAAAATCATCTTTGCAGTTTCTGTGATTTGGCTCCATTTATACATTTTTTATTAAAAAATTTTTATTGGACCACCCATATTGAAATTAAAGCATGTTTTATGGTGCATAAGATTGGTGCACAAATGGTAGCTAAGGTAGCTCAAAAACACATGAAGAGAAGTGTTAGAATAAAACAACATCAGCATTCGAATGGTATTCTGAACTCATTCCAATTTGACCTTTGACATAATCTGACATGAAATTCATATAAATTTAATTGATCTCATAGATGTGGCTGTTGTGGTTTGTGGTCATAGCAGCACCAACTGCTGCAGTTAATGTGGTGAATTCAGATGACTTTGACATAGTCCTTTTATGTTTTCCCATTTTAAATGCCTATTGCCTGCCGTGCACAGTTAAACTGATGCCACCGGGGTGGCGGTGCCACCGGCTTGGGCCCGTCATCGCTGCTCGCAGCTTTAATTGCAAATTGTTTTATGATTCATTCACAAAGAAAGATAATGCAAAATGCCCCAAAATTACACTTTTGATACATGCATCTTATATAAAGAACTATTTTAAACTGTAAGAAGGCAGGGATAAATGATTTCAGTCAGGGGACAAAATAAGTTCACATTTGTTTCAACTTTTTCTCAGATGATTCCCTAGAAAACAGTACAGTCGACACATGAGTCAATTAGTACAGAGTAACAATAATGTAGATAGCATGGCTCAGATAATATGATCTTGGAAGGATTTGATGAGATGCTAGAGTTCTTAGACTTTGGTATCTTAGCAAATCTAAGCACATTTTGAGAAATGATTAAGATCTTCTGAAGCACTACAGGATACATATGAGATGAGTCTTTTTCTCAGGAAGAACATAAGAAGCAGGGGGTGTCTAGAAGACACATTTAAGATATTAACATTTAAGATATCTTTTTATTTTCTATAGATATGAAATCACCTATAGCCACATAAATACATTTTTGTGTGATTCATTTGAAGAACCATGCTGCTCCCCTTAACAAAAGAAAATCTACTTACTGCTGTTTTATAACCAGAGTAGTTGCTGTTTGTTCCAAATGGTGTTAGCTTCATATTGGAATAATAATATAGCAATAAAATAATTCACTCATGAAAACAAATTCTGTATTAGAAATTCCTGGTATCCAGAGATTCATACGATTTGCAAAATCATATCTCTAGCAGTTTTGTGACTCTAAGTACATTTAAGATCTCCTAAATTAAAGGTTCTCCTGTAGCCTTGTAGTGTTCTTAGTCAGCTCTGCTGATGTTCTGATGCAAATATTTGCCAAAATGAAAGTTTCTGTTGCTTTTATAAACCAGTTTTTGGAATGACTAGCAGATTTTCTATTAGTGGTCATCGTATGAATGCTGGGTTTTTTTTGCTAAGAGTTTTTCAAAACATACCCAAAATCAGTAGTAAATCCTTCAAAGAAACAGTGTCTTCATGTGTGGAAGCTCCTCCTACGTCACTGTTGGGGACTCCGTTCTACATCTGACCTTAACTGAGAGACACTACACTGTACAGTAAAGTTATATAATAAAATCTCTCTTACCGTGGAAGTGGTGCATTTTGTCAGTTCTCGCCAAGTTACCCGCCAGGGCAATCTGTTACAGACCCAGCTTCATATGGTACATAATCCAAATGCCATTCCTGTACAAACACATTGATATCTCTGATAGGGTCGTCCTCTTGTGACTCGACCCAGAACATCGACAAACAAACCCTCACGTGGACAAAAACCTGTCTGTGTGAACCAGTCAGCTGCATGCTGCAGCGGCGGCCACTCTTAAACAAATCAATTACATCACAATCAAACACGTTCATGAAAGCACAATTATTTCTCATTGGCGTTTTCGGACTCTTGCTTTTGCCTTCAGGACCAACCTCTTACCAGAAAAAAATGAATATGAGAAGAGATTCAGTGTTGGATCAATATTCCCATTACATATAGATTGAACTTGTGGCCTTTGATGGGGCTTTACATTGACCTGTTAATAATTCTTCATTATTCAATCACCAAAAACCGGCGGCGTCCTTTGATCAGTGAAACATTGTTTTCTGAAAACTTACTGGCCATGATTTTGATTCGTTACTACTGTACATGCATATTTATTGATATATTCATAGTTATGTCTGATAATGAGTTCCCAAAATAAGGCCATTCAAGGGATAGTTCACCCAAAAATGAAAATTCTGTCATCATTTAGTCAAGCTCAAGTTGTTCCAAACCTGTATACATTTATTTTGTTCTGCTGAACACAGCCATTGACATTCTTCCAAATATCTTCCTTTGTGTACAGCAGAAGAACAACTTGAACGTGACTAAATTATGACAGAATTTTCATTTTTTGGGTGAAATATCCCTTTAATTATCACAAAGTCTAATATCTTCATCGATGGAGGAACTTAAGTTTTGTTTAAGTTCTCCTGTGAAGTATTTACTGTATGTATAATGTATAATTGTATAATGCTGTGGTATTTTGTACATGCAACTTAGATAGTTTTCTTTTAAATGAAAAAGACAACTTCAACAAATGTACCATCAATACAGATGCATCCCCTATATTTTCTCACTGCCACGGTAAAGGAAGTTCGGAGTTTCCCACTCGTAATTACGACATAGTGATGCCTTTCATGTGTGTTCAACTCATAAATGCTATCTTTCAGACATGACTTGAACAGATCATTACCATTTATAAAACAGCTGGTATGCAGTATTTTTTTTTTTAATAAGGGGCAATATTTGACCTCTGGATTTGAATTTTAAGAAAAAAAAGTCTAACCTTATCAAAAGCACAAACCTTTACCTGTTGGTTTGATTCTACTGGAAAATTGTTGAATTTTTTTTTAAATGAAATTAAAAGTTGATGAAAGTAGGATATCATAACATAGTAAATGCTCTGCTTCTATCCATTTGAAATAATTGTCTGGTTGCGGTTGTGCGGTTGTGGTTACGTTCAGCAACATTCACCTCTGAGACACTGAATATAGTGTCTGTCGAAGTACTAAACCCATAACAAGAAAGGCCAAGAACCTTATGAAAAATATAAAATGTTTAAATGAGTAATTCAGCCTGAATTTGAAATATCTGGGGCAGGTTTTTTTTTTTTCACTTCCTGTGTCATTTTTGCCTCAAGCCACGATTAATTCCTGACCCTGATTCTCACTGTTCAATAAACATTTGCATAGAGCAGCTTTGTTTTTCCTTTTTGTTTTTAGGCTGTTGGGAAAAGTCCTTGCTAGTTGCCTTTCTATCTCTTTATACACTGATTTTTCAAAAATATATCAAATTATTTTTAAATATTCATTTGTGATTAGTTTCTAATCTAATCTTATAACAAAAGTTTTATGATCACAACATTCAGTATATAATGCTACTCAAAATGATACATATCGATGACTGATATCTTCTTTATTTCCATGATGAATCAACAAGGTCAAGCATTTGATCATCACACAAAAAGTCCAAGTAAAGTCCAATCAAATTTGGCCAAGCAGGTCATTTTCTTCCAGTTGCTCTTAAGGCATGTAGAGCGTTAATTAATCCATCTATCTGTGACTTACAGTATCGTGAACACTAGTTCTGTGCGTGGATGTTATCCCATACCCGGACCACATCAGAGCAGTCATTGAGAGCCTCCAGCAGGGTGAACGCTGTTTCTAGCTGAGTCTGAGTCAGGAGAGAGGGGGTGTGAGGAATAAACTCCAGCCCGGCTGATAGTGTGTGAATGCCCAGACTTTCTAGAGCACCCCGCACAGCCTTCATGGACGTCATGTCACAGACAAACTGAAAGGGACAGAAGGATAGTTATTAATAATAGTTATTGAGACAATTTCTCATGACAAATTGTACAAAAATCCACTAATTACAGGAGGCATTTAATATCACTAAAATAAAAATAGACCATTTTTATGGAATATTGTAGTTTTAATTATGAACGATTTATCAGAGCACATCATTATTTTTTAAAAACATATGTGCCCTTGTAATCTTTAATCAAAATATCTTCCCCTCCCTCTTGCAGCATCATATCTTCTTTTATGTGGTTTCTAATAAGTACTTTAGTTTCTCAGTGATAATGAATATTTAATTTATTTTCCCTTCTAGAACATTAGAAGACATTAAAGTCCCCCTGAAGTCAATAAAACTCATCTTTTAAATTTTTTCCTGTGAAAATAATTTCTTCATGCCTTAAAATAGCTTGAATGTAACGCTACACCCTCCATTTAGTATATGCGGATCCATGACTATGCAAATTAGTCTCCGCCTCCACGGGCAGCTTTAGTATACGCTGCACAAAGGCAAGTGGAAATATTAGTTTAATTCAGCCATATATGTTTGAACCAGAAAAAGAATCAGAAGATGATGAAGAGCGAATTATACAGGGTCATCTTTGTAGCAGATGTATCAGAATGGTAACAAGTTTTATGTATCGCTCTCTATAGCGTCGGCCACATAGCGGAAATTGATATGATTACCCTTTGGCCTGACTACGTTAACAAACAGCTAATAATGTGCTGCTAAAGTTACACAAACCATGTTCCCATTTGCCATCTCAGACAGCAGCCTTCTAAAAATCAGCATCCCCAGAAATTCTTTGAACATCATAGAAATTCAGTAGAAAAGGGCATATAGAGTTCATCACAACATTATAATATACATCATACTGTACATAATTCACCCGCTATATTGCCATATGTGCCCGATTTTTCCTGTCCCTTCTTAAAAGTGCTCGTGCTCACTGCGGAAAAGTGTTTTAACTGGTTATGTGTTTGTGACGGTAGGAAACAGGGGCGGTTTCAAACCCCGTTTTTGAGACTTTCTTTGGTACACTGCAGTTTTAAAGAGAAAGCACTCAGCAATGGTGTTGACTGGTGAATTTGTCACCACATGGACATTAAATAACGATAAAAACTTGATTTTCACCACAGGGGTGAAATGTAAACAAACATTTACATAAAATGTAAATACATTTAAAATGTATAAAATGCTACATATAGAGATTTGTAATTCATTTTCAAATGTTAAAATATGTATTAACCTGTGTGGTTATGCCTTTATATAATAAACAAATATAGTTTTACAAATTTAAATTAAACATTGTGTGATTTACAGCAAAAAATGTAATCTTACTTGATGACTGTTTATTATTTTGACAGTATTATTATTTAAAAAAACTATCATTGTTTCTTGACTGATCCGATATATTGAACCATGCATTCTACATTTCAGGGAATAAATAAGCATAATTAGTCAATTTGTTATAAAACTACAATATGAAATCGTTTGTTTTGTGACTGTTTTGAATTAATAAATTAACATACTCCTCTACCTGTAAATCCATTTTAAATGTCCATCCTTTTGGGCATGTTTGCCAAGAAAATTCAAATTCACACTCATGAATTTAAAGGCAGAATTAAATGCTTCACTTCTGAATTTTGTACAATTAAGAAAGTTAAGAAAGTGTGATCAGACCTGTAGTACGGGTCTCTCCTCCTCATCCTCTGTCTCCTGCACATCTTCAGCTCCTGCCTCAATGGCCAGTTCAAGAGCTTTCTCAGAAGAGATCCCATCTCTGGATGCTGCCACAACCCCTTTCCTGTCAAAGTTACGGCGTGCTCCTTCACACAGCGCCCCGCTGTGGACAAACAGAGTAAAGCTGCATATTTAGTTGTGCTTAAGTACTATTACTTCATTGCCTGGTTTCACTGAGCTTAAGCCTAGTCTCATGAAATGCATTTTTGAGCTGTTTTAACCGAAAGCAACTCGCAGTGACAGATCTTAAAATATGTCAGTGCCATTGTTGTCTCAAGATGCACACCAGTAATGTTTTTTTCTAAGACATGTTTATAAATGCTGCTTAAATGTCCTACTCATGGTTTAATCTAAGCCCTGTCAGTGAAACTAGGCCTATATACCTTATATCTTATTATCTTCACAACTCATCAGTACTAACCCATGTTTCGTCATGATACGTTTGAGTTCACTGTGGGATCGTGTGTTGTTGTCAGTCAAAACCTCAATGAGTAGCGTGCACCCGCCCGGTCCCATGGCCTCATAAAGATACTGTACTCCTGGTTTTGACTTCTATTTTACATTAAAAAAATACAAAAGAGATTCAGTATTAATACAAACATTTCATCAATGCATGAGTAACAGAATAGAAAATTCTAGAGCATTTTGAAAGATTTTATTTTCCAGTGATTGCTGTATATGGAAACAAATGGAACGGTATTTCTTTAAATCTTGTTAAAACCTTATTTTTAATCATCCCATTTATATATATAAAAACATATACAAACTTATACATATATACATATACACACACAGACAAAAGTTTGGAATCATTCATTTTTAAAATGTTTCTCTAAGTCTCTTATACTCATCAAGGCTGCATTTATTTGATAAAAATACAGTAAAAACAGTAATACTATTTAAAACAAAAATAACTATTTTCCATTTTATTTTATTTTAAAATGCAATTTATTCCTGTGATGGCAAAGCTGAATTTTCACCATCATTACTCCAGTCTATGTGTCATGTGATCCTTTAGAAATCTTTCTAATATGCTGATTTGCTGCTCAAGAAACATTTATTATTATTTATGTTGAAACAGATTTAGCTGCTTAATATATTTGTGGAAACCAAATAAGTGCTGTTAAAAGAACAGCACTTATTTAAAATAGAAATCTATTATAACATTATAAATGTCTTTCCTGTCACTTTTGTTCACGTGAATGTGTCCTTGCTGAATAAAATTAATAATCTGTTCCTTTTTTAAACTTTTGAATGGTACTGCATCACAGTTCCCACAAAAATATTAAACAGTAAAAAAAAAAAAAAAAAAAAAAAAAAATGATAATGATAAGAAATGTTTCTTGAGCAGCAATATTTAAAGGATGAGACACTGAAGACTGGAGTAATGATGCTGAAAATTCAGCTTTGTTATCACAAGAATACATTACATTTTAAAAAATATATTCAAATAGAAGATTGTAATAATATTTAACATATGTTTTTTATTGTATTTTTTATCAAATAAATGGAGCATGTAGATTCTTATATATCGTTTTTTTATTTTTTTTTATTGTAGCAGGAAAAAATTAACTGTATGAGGGTGAAAATCAAAATTTCTTAATCATGTTATACAGTATAGTATAGTATAGTAAAATCTGCCTTACGGCTCCTTTTATAGCTCCTTCTACAGTGGCTTTGGGTAGACTCTTGTTCCGACACTGCTCTAGAAGTTGTGCCAGTGCAATATTAAATTCTGGATTGGGTCCTCCCTCTGAAACACAAGCACAGGGTCATCTCAGCATGCACTGATCAATGTCACTGTACTGTGTAGTGGTACCACGGTACATTGATCATACCAGGTGTATCAGATGGTAAATATTATGTTCTTTACTTGGTACAAGTATTCTTTAAAATACCATTGTATTTTAAAATACCGGTATTTTACCGGTAATACCATACTTGTTGGTTAGTGCCAGATTGGATAATGCCAATTTTTCCGTCAAATCTTATTCACCTCTGACTGCAATCCTAATCATCATGGCGTACTTGGCAATCATACGGGCTCGAGCAGCATCTTTGGGTATTTTAATGTCCTTCACTTTGGACCATTTGTTGTGTCCTGCCCAGAGCACAGGGCTCGAGTGCAATGCTCTGGCTGGACAATGACAGCCTCTCTGAACCGCAGCAGACACTCTCACTGTCAGTCTGAAAGCGCTCAGCATCAGGTCTCCTAACATTGTCCTTCCTTCACTAAACAGAAGCGCAAGTATGCAAGTGTCCAAAATCAAATGACTTGGGTCAAACTTTAAAATGTCATGCTGTCTTTGGCTTACAGGTCTTGAGCTTCGAACACGCACGTTTTAACCAAAATGTAAAAAAAAAAAAAAAACGGATAGGTTCAAGAACGTTTTACGACCATGATTAAAAATATTCCGTGCTCGTTACTTGCGAAAATAAATGGTAATGTCAAATTTTGCCATAGCTCTTTTGAATGGCTAATTTATCCCACACGAGCCCAAGAGACAGCAACACTACACGCGTCATTGCCGGGTGAACAAACTAATGCCAAAATAAAAGTCCTTTTAGGCGCTCTCGTATGTATCGTTGTCAAATTGTTTAGAATATTTTTTTTGCACCTCTTTTTCAGTAATATATTTCACTCCACACTCTACGAAAAAGTAAAAAATGTATAATAATATAATATAATATAATATAATATAATAATATAATATAATATAATATAATATAATATAATATAATATAATATAATATAATATAATATAATATAATATAATATAATATAATATAATATAAAAGTGGTGGACGAAGTACATAAATCAAGTAAAAGTACAGATACCCCAATAAAATATTTTAATATTAAGAAAAATTGCACTCAAAAAATCAAGTAGGCCTACAAAACTAATAGATTTTTTTTTATTGTACTTTAGTATTCAAAGTAAAAAGTACTGATTGATGAATGTTTTTTTTATTTAGCAATTTTATACACTTTACTGCTCGAAATATGCCTGTGTGTACTAAAATAGTTTACAGCTCAGCCTGACATTATGAATTATTATGAATGTCAAGTAGCCAACACTAGTCAATAAGGAAGATTATGCACTTAATATGCTCTGCAAGTAAGAACACGTTTTATTTTGTTAACAAAACTTGTCATACACTGATAATGACTGATAATTCAAGTGTGAAAACAACTGAAAGTAAAATATTGTTGAGGGGAAAATGTCTTACCATTTTAAGAAAAACTGTAACAATACAAGAAACTGTTAGAAACAAGAACTGTACAATAATATATCATGAAATTCGGCATTTTCGCGCCATCAATTGCACACGCACTCAAGCTCCCTTTCTTGGCTCATTTTGCGTCAGACTTGTGAATTCAGTGAATTGTTAAAGGGTAACTAAACCCTAAAACAACTTTTTTGAGTTAATGATCTGCAAGACTGGGGCTTTATTAGTGCTGTTACATTGATTTGAGTAACGTTAAATGTTTTGACATTTATAAAGTGTAAAGTGTTTCAATTTTACAATAACGTCCGAGTCCTGCCCTCTTAAGGTTGAACGGTGGCTACTGCAGTTGAATTTTCCTATTGGACGTTGTTTGCCATCCTGACGTATGTTGGCTCTTCCAACGGCTCACTATTTTTTTACGGTCTATCTCATAGACTGTAAAAGGTCTATCTATGCTCACTACTCACGCCCCTGGCACGAGCTCACCACGCCCTAAGAAATGTTTTCCCGCATTGATCTCTTGAGAACGGCTTCACTCCAGCTGTCAATCCATCACTGCGGACCAAATTATGTTTGTCTTGATTTTTCTTCTTTGTTTTCCTCACACAAAGCCAGGAAATACAGTATGGATAATGTAGGTGCAATTAGTCAGTTTTTATTCCAAAATAAGCAGGGTAATACCCTGGAGGGGAAGGTTATAGGTTATGTGGGTTCATGTGTCACACTGCTTATTACACTGCCACATATACCAAACATGTTCACGTGAGTAGACAAAGAGCTTGCAGGGATACAAGGGACTCAGTTATACAATATATACATATATTTGAATGCAATGATTAGTCACAATCTAGTATTCAAGAGCCACATGTAAAGTGTGTTTGTAATGTGCGTGCTGGAATAGGCTTAGAAAAAAATAGAAACCTTGGTAATCAGAAGGGTCAGGGCTTTGTCTTCTCGTGACAGTGAAGGGTTAACATTCTTCATGCACACCCCACATGATAAACAGTGGTGGAGCCCAACAGCCGAGGGCCAGTGATGACCATCACACTAATAACCTCGCTGAACACTCTCACAACACATAGGCTACTCACACATGCAGGAGATCACATCTCTACGATGGCAGAGAAGTTTCTCTTCAACAGATCTCCAAATGGAAGTCTCATCTTCAATCAAGGATAAGAGTTCAGAAGAAAACAAGAATCTGAGAAATGGAAGAATATCATCTTTGATGGGTAAAGAGCATTCAGTTGTTGTTGTTTTTTACTTTAAAATGAGTATGAGAAAGTGGATTTTACTTTTTTTAAATTTGCCTACATGTATATTCCATAAACTAACAGACTCCAACAGATGAATCATTGGTGGACACAACGGCATCAGAATAACAACAGCTTTAACACAATAAAGCAGTAATGGCAGACTTCAGTTCTCTGCTCCTCGTTGAGACCACCATGTCCTGAAAAGTGAGAGGAGCTCTCTGGTGAACAGAAGTTCTGGAAAAGGTCAAAGGTCTTGGGTTAAGCATGTTGTCAGTGGAGGTCGCCGTGGCGTTTGTGCTGTGCAGTGTGCTGATGAAAGCCAGAGCTCTGGTGAGTACGCCTGGCTTCCCTGTTTTATTCATAACAGAAACTTTACACATACATACTGTGGGGGCAGTTTACCCACATTTGGGTTGCGCTTTATTTTACAGTATGTGCACTTACGGCAATATAAGGTAACTACATCAAGATTAGGTTTAGGAGTAGGTTCGGGGTTAGTGTAGTCATTAGCCAGTTATTATAATTACTAACAAGTATGTACATGCAGAACAAGACTGTAAAATGTAGTGCTAACCATATTTGTGGTCCACCCTGGTCCACAAAACCAGTCATAACTCGCATGGGTATATATATTTGTGGCAATAGCCACTGTATGGGTCAAAATTATCGATTTTTCTTTTATGCCAAAAATCATTAGGATATTAAGTAAAGATCATGTTCCATGAATATATTTTGTAAATTTCCTACCGTAAATATATCAAAAATGTATTATTAGTAGTAAAATGCGTCGCTAAGGACTTCATTTGGACAACGTTGAAGGCGATTTTCTCAATATTTAGATTTTTTTGCACCTTCAGATTTCAGATTTTCAAATAGCTTTTTCTCGGCCAAATATTGTCATTTCCTAACAAACCATACATCAATGGAAAGCTTATCTATTTATGTATAAATCTCAATTTCAATTTCAAAAAATGACCCTTATGACTGGTTTTGTGGTTCACATTTGTCTAGTCTTTCCCTTGTGAAAAAGACGTTGTGTTAAGTGTGTGTGCACTTGAAGTGAACTTCAGATTTTAAAAGTATATTCAAATCGGCATGTACTTAAGTGTACCTAAATGTGGTTTTGACGATAATTTCTTAACACAACTAAGTACACTTTTAAAATTTGAAATTGATGAATGACAAAATTGACAATAATACACATATAAAGTCCTTGATTATAATCTTAACTGTAGTGTGTATTTTGACATTACAATGCAATTTAAATGTCCAAAATGGCAACTTCATTATTGATAAATGACATTAAAAAAATAATTAAGTATACCTTAAATGCTTGTCAGTACATTCAGCAGTGCACTGTAACCATATTTCAGAGACTAGAAGTAAATACTACTAATATATCCAAAGGTGCACAGTGTCATTCTAAACACCATCATGGTAACACACATGACACTAAAGTAATTCAATCAACATTAATTTAACATTAGATGTAATATAAAACCAAAATGTACATAAATGATTATAAAAAAAAACCGGAGAAACAATTTTTTCAAGCATGTCAAGCGGGACATTTTGGGTCAGTTTGAGTCATGTCAGTGTTTTTTTTTTTTTTTCTACTTCTAAAAACTACGTATACATTTAAAATTACATTAACTACAGTTAGGAAACAAGTTTTTACTACACTGACAAAAACAATAAGTAATATTTAACTAATTTTTCTTTGCCAAGTTTTTGCACGCATATTTTTAAAATAAATTTCACATATGTTATTAAGTAAATTAACTAAGTTAAGTAAAATGAACAAAGAAAATAAGTAATTTTAACTTGGCCAGTAAAAGGTTGAGTAACTTCTACTTAGTTGAAGCTTCTTTTGCAATACATAAATATAACATTGAATTAAACCACACTTTTAAAGTGTATGCCTTATTTAGAAATAATAAATAAGTAAATAACACAATAGATATTGTGTAGATCCCATATCTAAGTACTAGACTAGTAAAGGGGCAAATGAACGAGAGACCTCAATACTTGGTACACAATACACAGTGAGGGTAACATTTGATGGAGCGTTTTTGAGTTTGAATGTGTCATTTTGAGTAGAAAATGAACTCCAAATGTCACAAAATGGCAAATTACACAATGATAAAACAGTAAATACAGCTGGAAAACAGTGAAAAATCAACTCATCTCCTTAATTATTCAAACCCTAGTGCATGATGGGAACACCAGTATCAGAAAAGTTGAGTAGTTTTACTACATTTAATATCATTGATATTTACGCTTTAAATTCTACAAGCTTGAATTGAGTACTAATATAGAATTTACTTACTTTTTTTTATTCTTGCCTGAACTAACTTTTTCATGTAAAATTATATTTCTTTTTTTTTCTGTAGTATTTACTTCACCACAAAACCATTTTTATCAGTATATATATTGATGTGGCTAAATTGTAAACTGATCTTTTACTTTGAATCCAAATTAGAATTCATCTTATTCATCAGGTTAGTTTTCTGTCGAACACAAATGATCATCTTCAGTTAAACGGCTTTCCCAATAATACAGCTGGATCAATGTTTCATCAGCCACACAAATAGATTTGTTTGGTTTGAGTGGTCCGTGTGGATGACCACTGACAGGCCAGTGTGTGTGAGATTCCCCAGCGAAGAAACCACTCGGCAAAGAGAAAATTACCTTTTTCATCCTTCACTCTTTTTTCTTAAATTTTTTTGTTATAAGTAGCAACATTTTACACTTTACAATGAGGTTTCATTTTTTAACATTAATAAACTGCATTAATGAAAAATATTTCTATACAGCATTTATTTTTGTTCATGTTCATTTCTATTTTTACTAATACATTAAAAGCAAAACTTGTATTAGTTGATGCATTGGGAACTGACATGAACGTTTCTATTAACTAACATTAACAAAGGTTAGTAAATTCTGTAAAAAAGATATTGCTTATTATTAGTTCCCATTAGTTAATGCAGTAACCAATGTTAACAATGAGAGCTAAAGTGTTATCTTTAGCTTAAACTGTTATCAGCCAACTAAAACAAAGCTAAAATGTTTAAGAAATTTTGTAAGGAAATTTGTCTTGGGTGTAAAGAGATGTATGTTCAAGGTTGCGCATGCCCTATATTTCTTGGTAATGAGGAAGGGAAAGTGTATCTCTTTGTTTGTGCTGTCAACCTCAGAAAGACTTACTGGCAATGCATGCACATGCTCAATGAAGCAGAAAATGAGCCGGTCAGTGAGAGATGAACACTTGATAAACGGGCAATTTAGACCCTGAAAATCATGATTAATCAAGGGCACTACCGTGCCTTTAATTTCACCTTTGCTGGAGAAGGCAATTGGAATTAAATGTGTTCCGTATCCTGGATATCATCTATCATGATGATATCCTTACAAGTGTTTGAGCACTGGGTAGTAACACAAACCAATTATTAAGAATCAATGGCATTAGAGCATCTGACAGTGTGATTCATCAATGCCTATGCTTTCCAAGGGTAAAAAACAACAATCAAATGAGACAGTTGGTCAATTGACTCTTGCTGTTTCAGTGTAAGGAATTTAACTGTAATTTTACCTACTCCCTATGGACTAATGTGAAATATAATGCTGTGATTTAAATGCTATGTGTCTTAAAGCATTCAATACAGGTCTAATCCAATACATTTTGTGATGCTATTAGAAAATAAATAAAATTACAATTACAATTATTATTTATATATGTATTATAATTCAATTATTATTAGTAGTATTACTGTTACTATTGCTCAAATTATTATTTAGCTAGTAACTCATTCCCAAATGTGTGTACAACCAGTGTGTTGTGAACAATTCCTGCCTGGTTTCACAGACAGGGCTTAGATTAAGCCAAGAGTAGGTCTTCATACAATTAGGATATTTAAGTAGCTTTTATAAATGTGCCTCTTGAGACAAAACAATGGCACTGACATATTTTAAGATGTCAGTGCAAGATGCTTTCAGTTAAAACAGCACAAATATCCATTTTAGCTAGGACTAGGCTTAAGCCTTGACTATGAAACCGCTTAACAATGTGCTAAAAAAAACCTCACACCAGCCAGGTCAGTTTTTTTCATCAGAAAATTAAAAATACATATCTATTTTAGGAATCAGAGTGTCAACCTTAAAATGAAAAAATAAAAAAGTACACATTAGCATAGTTTTAAAAAGAGAAGACAAAACAGAATGCATGATATTTACACTGAAATAACAATGTATGATTATTTTAATTTAGTTGAACTTAGGAGGGTTACTCTTTCGCTATAAATCGATGCGTACGCCAATCCGCCGGAAGTTAGTTATTTTAGTCTATAAAGTTTTAAATATGGATATGTTTCTTACACAAACGCGCCACTTCGCTTCAGCAGGCCTTTATTAACCCCCCGGAGCCGTGTGGAGCAGTTATATGATGGATAGATGTACTTTTATGGACTTCATAAACGAGGCAACAAGTCACTGCCATTATAATGCTTGGATTAGCCAGGACTTTTTAATATAACTCCGATTTTATTTGTCTGAAAGAAGAATGTCATATACACCTAGGATGACTTGAGGGTGAGTAAATTATGGACTAATTTAAATTTTTGGGTGAACTAACCCTTTAAGTTCACTTAAGACATAACCGAATGTATTAATGAGAATGCTTGCCGAGACTGGTATTTTGATAATTTTGTGTGTATGTGTCCATTCAAGCACACAGAGTTTCAAAAGAGGAATAAATTCTCACGCCTCTGTGTGTGTGTGTGTCTGTGTGTGTGCACTCGTTACATAACAGCATGCAAGTACTGAATTGATGGTGAAACCTTGCAATTAATCCGCAAAACACATGCGTGATGAACCGTGGGGCCTGGTCCGTACGGATCACGGATCAACTATGATCCGTTTAACCCCTAGCACAGAGCAGAATATTGAGCGGAGCATCACACCGTGCAGCAATAAAAGCTGAAGTGAGAGTGAAATCTGAGTGCTGAACACTATGGCGCAGGGTGACATTTTCGCTCATATTTTCGGCTGAGATTCTCTTTTGGCCAAAAAACTAAACTGGCATTTTTGGCCAATAATTTTCGGTCACTGAAATTTCTGGGCATACTTACTATTGAACAGGATAAGACAAGCTTAATTTATCCATCGGTTGTTGATTAGATAGTGAACACTGAAATGCACACTGGAATGGAGGAAGATCTGAATGCAAGCTTAACTGCAGCGTTGTCTTATATATATTTTTTAAAAAGTCTTATCACAGGAAGAGCGAGTTATGACATTCTGAATAAAGAATACAAGGTCCAGAATAGGGCTGTCACTTTACGTTCGAAAATCGATTGCACAATCGATCGGACCAACCAACACAAGTTTCGAAAACGAAAATAGGGAATCGATTTTAACCAAATATGTACACTATTATTTTTGAACGAATTAAACAAATAAAAAAGGACCCGTGGAGGCGGAGCCATGCAGCTCGAAATCAAACAGGGGAAAGACGGCCTTAACAGCAATGGGGGATCTGTTTGGTGACATCTACACAAGGGGCTACTAAAGAGTGAAAGACGTCGAAAGCGACCTCTTACAGGAGATGTTGATTTATGAAAAGGAACCACCTTTGCCAGCTGACAGCGACCCGCTTTTGTGGTGGAAGATTGGCAGTTCGAAATACCCCCACCATTCGCAGCTGGCAATGAAGTACCTGAGTGTCCCTGGAACATCAGTGCGGTCGGAGCGCGTCTTCTCAACAGCTGGGCATATAGTGAATAAAAAACGCCCGCATAGCCTAAGTGTCGGTTACGTTCAATTAAAAAAAACACATGGCCTGTTTGCAAGCTAAGTTCATTCAAAGTTTAATTTTGAACGGTTGAATAATTACGTTAAATTATTATCCACACAAACTTCACACTCAGTGTAGGCTAGTAAATTTTTAAGCTTTATTTTCAACCTCTTTTCATGGGCTACAATTTTTTTGTTGTTGTTGTGGAATTTATAATCGTAAACACAGCCATGTTAAAGCCTGTAGCTAATGTTTTTCTTTGACGTTATGGCAGTCCACTCTACTTAATGTTTTTTTTCCCAGAATGTTGCACTCCTGTTTGTCATTGTGCACAAAATAAATCATCAGAAATATTGCTGACTTGTGTGTCTCAAGCGCCCTCTTTACTTTCATCCTAATGCCCGTTAGTTGTCCGTGGATTGGCGTAGGCTATATTAAGCGTTGAAAATGATTTTAGAATCGATTCAATGAACACTTGTGTCTCAAAAATCGAACAGGATTTTTTTACAAAAGTGACAGCCCTAGTCCAGAAATTATAAAATATAATCAAATATGGACAGATGAACTAGTAGCATGTTTTATAAAGTAGGGGTCACACTTGGAAGCCTCAAACACCTCTGACGTTTTTAGAAAAGGCCAATGAAGTTGGCATGTAGAATTTGCATGTCTGGCCACTCCCCTGGACATACAGATATAAAAGGAGACCAGCGTGCTCTACACATCCAGGTTTGTGCTGTGGAGCCGAAATGGCATCTCAACCCTTCAGCAGGCAGTTCAGCGTTATAGCAGGAGGGACACAATGTCTTGTTCCCTCCACCAGGGAACAGAGGTTACACGAGTAACGAGACGTTCCCTTTCTGTTGCTCATTTCGATGTTGTGTCGAATGAAAGACACTAAATCCCACCACCTGAACTGCGTCACAAGAGTTGGCGGTGCAGATTGCTAGCAGGCTTTTGAGTGCCAAAATGACAAATGAAGCTACGCAACCAACGCAACCTACCAACGCCAGAGTAACTGACCTCAGGTCTTCCTATCAATGGCTCACCTGAAAGGGGCATACCACAAGTAATGGGCCTGGTATGGAACCGAAGAGTGCTAGGGGGTAAAGGCGTCCTGGGTTCACCTAACCTGGGGAACTTCTCTGGGATGAAACAGTGCATGTTTCCGCCTCCTGCAGGGCGCTCATGCAAGCACTACACTGACATGTTGTCTGAGCCTTACCTGTTATTGCCTAAAACTCAGGACAAGATTATAGAGATTATAAAATCTTGCAAAGGTTGGGTGTAGCCCAGCCTGCAGCTCTACAAATGTCTGCCAAAGACGCACCGTTAGCCAGGACTGAAGAGGCCAGGGCCAGGGCTGAAAAATGCCTCTGTTGGAGTGAGCTCTGAGCTCTAAAGGACAAGGTACATCTTGGGCTTTGTAAACCAGATGAATGGAATCCACTATCCAGTGCTCCATTTTCAGTTTGAGACAGCCTTCCCCTTCTGCTGACCTCTGAAGCAGACAAAGATCTGATCTGATCTGACCTTCTGAAGCTCTCCGTGTGGTCCAGGTTCATGCGCAGAGCGCGCACTGTGCACAATAGAGACAGGGTTAGGTCCCCCTCATCATGAAAGAGTGCTTGCAGATTCACCACTTGGTCAAGGAAGTGAGTAGTGGAAACTTTGGCACATAGCCATAGCACATAGCTCATGACCACGTGAGAGCCTGCCGGCCCAAACTCTAGGCCCGTATCGCTGATGGAAAAGGCTTGAAGATCCTCTTGATGGAGGTGGTGAGAGCAGTCAGGAGGGCCATCTTCATGGAGAGGGCACCGAGCTCAACTGACTCCAAGGGCTCAAACGGATCCCTCCGTAGGGCCTGTAAGACCAAGGAGAGATCCCAAGCTTGGAGGATTCAACCTCTGTGCCCCTCTCAGGAACCTGATAATCAGGTCATGCTTCTCTATGCTTGCAGCCATGTACACTTTGAGGGTAGATGCGGACAGCCGCAAGAGGCAGTTCTAGCATGTTTGATAGTGTCTACCACGGCTGGCAGACTCCTCCTCATCCTGTCCAGAGACCACACGTGGAGGTCCCAGAGGTCTGGGCGAAGGCACGGATTGGAGCGGAAGGTGACGTCATCACCGGAGTGCCGTTTCAGTGTGCCACAGTGCTTGTTAAATGTTAGTATTAGTCTGTCAAGCACATTATTTAAGCTCATGGTTTACCTGTAACATAAGGTAAATCATGAGTCTCGTGACAGGCGCGGGTCTCGTGGCAGGCACGGGCTCTGGGTCTGTGGTGGGCTCTGGCTCTGTGACCGTGGCAGGTGTGGTGAGGTGCTGGATGCGCTCAGGGTCTTTGACAGGAAGGGAGGAGTTCCGAGACAGGTGGTGGCGCTGCGATGATGAGCAACGGCAACAGGATTACTCGAGTGGACTGGGGAGGCTGCAGCTGAATGGCACTGGTGTCTTCATAAACTTATAGTGTGAGGGAGGAACCACTCAACCATAGTACATAGTCTATACACTGTTCCAGGGTACAGGTGGTCTCTCCGTCTGGCAAAAGTTGAAACAGATAATCATCCAACCCATTTTAAAAAAAGCGGTCTTCAGGGCACCGTCGCCCTACAACACCAGGTGGCTGAGCTTGAGCAACTCCGCCACGTAGTCTTCCAGGGGACAGTCGTCTAGTGAGAGGGAGAGCAGAAGGTCTTCGGGGGTGACTGCTGCTAGATTCATATTTTATGGTTGGTTCATTCTTCTGTTAGCTTGCTGGAAATGCAGAGGCAGGATCTAGCAGCAGCAAACATATTAATTTACAAAAATAAAACAAACAATACACATAGGGAAAACCACGCAGGAGAAAAACTAAACTAGACAAGGATATATACAGAGACTAAGGCTACGTCTACATTAATCCGGATACATTTGAAAACGCCGTTTTCATTTTGAAGCGCTCTCTGTCCACACTAGCGTTCGTTATCGAATATTTTCCGAAAGATTCTTATCCACACTGAAACGTCGGAAAACACTAAATTCACCTTACTGTGCATGCATTAAACCTCATAAAAGCTCACAGAGATGACAGACAGAACAAGACATTATCAAGTTATCAATTCTTCTGGCAGGATCATTTTATTAAGCAAAATAGCTCACCTTTCATTGATCCATCCAGGTTGCATTCACTCATCATTATAGGTTTGGTCTAAAACGCAACTGCTGTCATGTTTTGCCACAGGACAGTAATTGCGAGTAAATTTTGTCATCTTTGCAGGACTGATATGAAGAGTGCATGAAGTAACATATTTTATACATAGCACAATAGCGGTATGAACATTAATACCTATTGGTACAATATGCATCACATGACTAAACATGCGTCATTGTTTTCAAATACCTCTGTTTTCACAGTCCACACATCAACGCAATGACGGCGTTTTCAAATTTATCCGCTTTGGAGAGCGTTTTCAAAAAGCTACGTTTTCGTTTAATAAAAATAAACATATCAGTGTGGGCGGAAGGTAGACTAGGTAAACCTAGCCTGATCTGCCGGCGATTTGATTTTGCCCCGCAACTCAGTCTGGAAACCTGTACATTAATTTCTACTGCTTCTGTTACACTTTTGCGGAAACCAACAACAGACTAGTTTATCCACCTGGCACGCTATTGGAGGGTTTGACACGATGACAGATAGAGAAGCGATGGGTCGTTGCCTGTTGATGACGCCTCTTGTGGTCTGATTGGTTGAAGGACTATCCAATTGCATACAGAGTCATTTGAATTATGCTCGTTTATAACGCCTCTTGTGCAGTAGAAAATACATAGCAGACTCCCCAGACCAATGTTCAATCTTAAATTGAGCTTGGTCTGGTGATAGCCAGACAAGACGGAAGGCCAAAATGGAGAGAAAAATATACGTTTTCAAACCAAAACGTTTTAGTGTGGACATGGCCTAAATAAATTAATTAACAAGGGACAGGTGGAAACAATAATTGTGTGCTATGGTATCAAAAAGGAACACACTAGAGCCCTATTCGTATGGTAATTGTTCCTTGTGGGGTCATAAGGTATTTTAATCATTGACGGGGCTAGTCAGTGATTTTTATTGCCGTCTGAATCCAGAATGTCAGAAAAGCACGTAAACAATTGAAATGAGCTTGAACATTTATAAACATTTTGAAACTATAAACATGATTATATATGTTAAAATAACCAAGCAGCATTATGCTTACCTCATTTTACCCCCATTTACATCACGCTCATTTCCATATGGAATAAAATGACATCCTTTATTTTGAGATAAAATACAAAACAGAAAACCATTTTAACTATAATGTGCATCTATATATCTTCCTATTTTTAAACAGATTTAAATAATCAAATTATAATTAGGATATTATTTTCCTATTATTAAATTAAATATGCATTTATTCTCATTATACCAAGCAAATTACATTTTATTTACAGGATACAATCATGTTATTGACTATGTGAGCAGCGCGTTCCCATGTGCACAGGATTACTAAACTCGGTGCTCCACCGTGAATAAATCACCATCCGAATGCACGAGTTTTAGCACTGAGGTGGCATGTAAATTTATTTTTATGGACTTCCACATGAGAAACAATTACCATCCGAATAGGGCTTAGGAAACTAGATCAATAAGGTAGACAGGAACTAGGAACACAGAAGACAACTAAGCTAAAATCAAAATAAGAGTACCAAAACAGAACATTAAATTGACAAGGTGTAAAGGGAAGTTCTATTTAGTTAGCTTGTATACAAGCTTGAATAATTCATATTAAATGAACACCATTTATTCTAGTTAGTTTTACATGGTTGATTTTATTGGCTACTTGTTTCGATCACATGGGTCCACTGTCTATGATTGAATCATGTTCAGCCAAAGAGCTATTATTTGAGTCTTTCTTTCTTTCTTTGTCTCATGTTAGGTGTGTGAGTTTTGTTTGGTGGTTGTGAATGTATTCAGGGCACAAATGCTCCTGTGTTTCTTCAGTCGTGAGGACCCAGAGATCAGGGCTCATAATTTGGGATGGTGGTGAGGGATACCCATGGGTGTGGGGTGTGTAAGGTTGGATATGCTCTCTCATCCTGAAGGTTGAAGAGAGCTCGTCACATACCACAGGACAGTGCAAATATTTCACAACACTGAGAGACAGCACATCAGCCTAAAAGAAGGTGTGCCAGATGTGGTGATAGATGGATGATATGTCAATGATTTCAGCTGAGATCGTGGAAAATGAAAAACCAACGTGTACAGTATATGCTTAGAAACAAACAAGGTTTTTGGCAGTCTTTAGTGATATGACGTGTCATGCCTGTGCAATGCAGATTAAATAGTAAAACAACAAATCTACTAAGAGAGCGTCATAAACATTGACTTTCTTTATTGACATGCTTCCACCCCCTCCTCCCAACAATGCTGATCTGGGTTAAGTAGGCCTATGTAGTACGTGTCTTCCATTACAGATGACTTCTAAGTAATGAGCAATGAGACAGAGAGTCTGTCAAATGTACTTGTACAAGGTTCGTTCTTTGGAAGAAGAGGGCGGGAACCAGTAAACGTTTAACAACTAAATAAACAAATCAATTAACAAACTGAAAGTAAAAACACACACATACTAAAACGTAAACAAAACACAACATAAAGTCCAGGCCTGGTCCCCTCTGATCCTTCACTGTCGTCACTCCTCCTTTTATGCTTCCGAGCTACTCCGTGAGAGGATTCGAGACCAGTGTGACGCGCAGGTAACGCTCATCTGCAATCACGCCACCAGCCTCACGCCCCTCTCTCACGGCTCTCGCCTGCCCGGCTTGTCACATTCCACATTGCCCTTCGCAGGCCGGGGAGGAACCCACAAGACTGCGCTCTACTCCCCCCCGGGGCCAGTCTCGGCGGCCGCAGAATCTGGGAGTAAGGACAGACGAGACGAGAGAAAAGGAGACAGAAGCACGCAGATCGACGGTTCTCAACCAACCTAGAGGCTCTTCCTCGTGGTGCCGTGTCATGGTACTTGACGCCTGGTGGACGGCTCGACACTTCTCCGCCTCCTGGCGGCCGGCCGATGGCTCCTCCAGCTGAGGGCAGCCGGCAGCGAGTCCCGCATTCCTTGCTCCTCCCCATCATGGCGGACGGCTGCAGACTCCGGCCCACGGCAATTGCCGGCGACTCCTCTGTTCCCTCTCGGACAGCAACCACCCCACCTCGACCCAGGAGCACGCCAGCGAGCTCTCTGTCGCACCTGGTCTTCACTCGCTCCAGCACCACCGCCTCGGGCAGCCACTCGCGGTCTTCACTCTTCCGCACTGCCCGACCTCCTCAGCACCGCGATCCCCCCCAGTAGTGAGGACTCTCCGACAGCATGTCCCTCCCTCCTTTCGGCACCAATGTAACAAGGTTCGTTGTTATGGGAAGAAGAAGGCGGGATCTAGCAAATGTTGAACAACTTTAATAAATAAATGAACAAACTGAAAGTAAAAATGGCAGCCTCCTCACAAACGTAACAAAACAACATTAAGTCCAGGCCTGGTCCTCACTCGTCCTTCACTGTCGTCGGTCCCCCTTTTATGCTTCCGAGCTCCTCCATGAGAGGGTTCGAGACGCGCAGGTGATGCTCATCTGCAATCACGCCACCGGCCTCGCAGTGCTCTCTCACAGCTCTCGCCCACCCTGCTTGTCACACTGACAAGCATTTATGTAGCCTAGAAATCTAGACGCACCCTAGCGGCAGAAAATTTATTTTGCCGCGAGTGTAGTCTAGCAACTCTCGGTAGACCTGAGAGCTAGAAAAACCAAACTCTGGTCAGGCCAATCACAGCGTGTGTAGAGTCGGTGGGCGGGCTTAACCTAATGCTAACCTGCTTAACCTGCGTGCTACTCGTAAACAAAGAAGCTGACGAACAGCGGTCTTTTGAATCGGCTTTGGCCGCGACTCTGGAAGACTTGGAGTTAAGCTTTTCTTTGAGAAAAGAACAAAGAACGGCACTGAAGTAATTCTTAAGAAAACAAGATATAATAATAATAATTTGTTACATTTATATAGCGCTTTTCTAGGCACTCAAAGCGCTTTACATAGAAGGGGGAATCTCCTCAACCACCACCAATGTGCAGCATCCACCTGGATGATGCAACGGCAGCCATATTGCGCCAGTATGCCCACCACACACCAGCTGATTGGTGGAGAGGAGACAGAGTGATGATACCAATCGTATATATATATGGGGATGATTAGGAGGCCATGATGGACAGGGGCCAATGGGCAAATTTGGCCAGGATGCCGGGGTTACACCTCTACTCTTTATCGATGGGCATCCTGGGATTTTTAATGACCACAGAGAGTCAGGACCTCAGCTTAACATCTCATCCGAATGACGGTGCTTGTTACAGTATAGTGTCCCCATCACTACACTGGGGTGTTAGGACCCACACAGACCACAGGGTGAGCACCCCCTGCTGGCCTCACTAACACCTCTACCAGCAGCAACCTAGTTTTTCCCAGTTGGTCTCCCATCCAGGTACTAACCAGGCTCAGCCCTCTTAGCTTCAGTGGGAAACCAGTCTTGGGCTACAGGGTGATATGGCTGTTGGTATGATATGTTCAAAGTTTTGCCTACCGGATACGGCGAAAGTCTATCAACTAACGTTAGCTCGGCTTCACCTTCTTCTTTGCTCTGGTTGGTTGTGGCGCTCATGGCGCTATCCAATTGCGTACAGAGGGAATTTGAAAGACAACCGTTTTTCCCACCCCTTGGATTGAGCCCTGTCAATGGTGAGTTTCCAGACCCAACATCTTGATGTGGGTCTGGCTTGTCAGGCTAGCATTTATGGTCAACTAAAATACAATTTAATGTCATTCTATTTCACATTTGCAATGAAAAAGTGACAGTTCAGTTAATTTAACATATTTACTTTAAATGTAATATCAAATAACTACAAATTATAATTTACATTTATTCATTTAGCAGACACTTTTATCCAAATATACTTACAACTGAGGAATACAGGAAGCAATCCGTCATGAAGAGGCGAAGTTTTGGACATTACCTTGAGTAGCACAAGCTAGATTAGGGAGGGAATAGAGGAAAAAAAATATATTTTTTCAAATTTAAGATGGGGTTAAGTGCTCACGGAAGAGATGAGTTTTCAGCTGTCAGTGTCAGTGTCAGTGATTCTGCATTCCGGATGGAGGTGGGAAGATCATTCCACCAGCAAGGAACGGTTAATGAAAATGTTCTGGAAAGGGATTTCATGCCTCTCTGTGATGGTACCACGAGCCGTCGTTCCTAAGCTGAGCGAAGGCTTCTGGTGGGGGTGTAGACTCGTAGGAGCGAGTTGAAGTATGCGGGTGCTGAGCTTGTGGTGGATCTGTAAGCAAGAATCAATGCCTTGAACTTGATGCGAGCAGTGGTAGCCAGTGCAGATCGAGATGAAGAGAGGTGTGACATGGGCCCTTTTGGGCTTGTTGAAGACAAGACGTGCCGCTGCATTCATCAAGTGCTTTATGTGCCTAAGTATGTTAGTGAACAGATCAAAATAAGCGTATTTCTTTATTTGACATTATTATAAAGAGGACTTTTTAAAAGTACATTTAAGTGTGTTCAGAAACTCTCTTTAAGTGCACTTAAGTGGCCTTTTATTTAATTAATATTTATTTATCAGATGGTTTCAGATGGTTATCTGCAAGCAACTAGGAATAACAAAAAGAAAAAGGTTGAAATCTGTTTGTTGTAGGCTAATTAAAACACCATGCAGTAAAAGTGCCGAAAGTTCAGGAAACAACCATTGTTTTTTTCCATCTACATAATTTAAAAATGTTTTTTATAAAAGTAATTTTATCTAGAAAATGTAGACATTGAGATACAAAAAAACACTACACATCTCAGAATCACAGATAAAGATACAGTATGTTGATGATGATCCTGTGCTGTTGCTCTGTTGTTCTTCTTACAGATTGATTCTGATGATGTCCTCACCAGAGATGAACAGATCTTTCTTCTGATTGGTGCACGGGCGAGGTGTGAGAGAAACATCCGTGCACAGTTAGATGTGGTCAGAGGTATTATAATATAATTTTTGTGTGAGTATATGGCTGTTATATAATGTCATAATTGTTAGCAACACCCCTAAACCTAAGTATTCATCTTTGAAACCTCAAATTAAGGTATTACCTTTTAAGCTATCAGACTGTGTATGATAAAACAGGAGACAAAAACTACCCTATCAATTAAATGTGTAATTTGGCATTATATAAAGCTAACAAAAATAGCTGTGACAAACTAACAGCTACTGAAGCAATCAAAGGCATGTATCTTCTTAACCCTACAGATCCAATTTCCTGTAGACAGCAGGATCAAATTAGACTGGGGCCCTGTTTATAGCAAGATATTAGGATAAGGCATATTGATTTGAGCTCAGATTCCTTTGTTATTCATAGTGATGAGTCTCTTTATCTGGATACGAACATACCCAGAACTGTGGAATGAATATAGATCCGCTGCTGTTTGGTTATGAGAAAAGATTCAGGATTCATATTGAAGAGAGTAATTTGACCTGTCACCTTCCAACATTTTGTTGGAGAATAATTTTATTCCATATATGTTGTGTTAAATATAGAAGTATTAAACTTGTAAAACATGAATCTGATATTTTTGTGTATTGTCAGAGGATTCCTGTGTTCCTGAGTGGGATGGGATCATTTGCTGGCCCGCAGGAAAACCCAGTCAGATGGTTGCAGTTCTGTGTCCTGAGTACATCTATGACTTCAACCACAGAGGTCTGCTAAACCAACTTGAACTAAATCAAATTGAAGCTGCAGTGTTGGGAAAGTAATGCATTACAATATTGCGTTACTCCCCAAAAACAGAACTAATTGCGTTACTTGGTCACTTTATGGAAAGTTTTACGCAAAACACTTTATGTGTTACTTGCTTTTTACTTTTACTTTTTTCTAGACCAGGCTAGGCTTGCTTGATTTTAAAAACAAAAAATGATATTTTTGCTAAATGTGAAAGTCCTTTCACACCAATTGCCAACGCAAAGCCTCTTTTAGCGTTAAAAACTACTGTCAGGATTTACTAACGACACGCAGTGTAAAAATAGCGCTGAAAAGGCGCGGACAGGGTGGACATTATTGCATTTGTAGGAGTTTGCCTTTCAGACCCAAAATGTATGGGAGGAAAGTATTTAAATGAATCATGCGGGGTGATTTACAAAGGTTTGTGCTCGTCAATTTACTGGTATTTGCCCCATTATTTACAAAAAAATGCATCTTAAACCAACCGCTAACTGGTAAATTGTATTGGTCATTATGGAAATGATCCGTCTGCGTCTGTGTTCTTTAATTTGCGTGTCGTCAGTAGATCACGCACAGAACTTTCCTCTCCCATCTGCACTTTTTTGGAATTGCACTCACACGCTAATTTGCCCTGTTTAGTAAATCTGGCCCCAAGAGTGAAACGAAAAAGCCTCAGGCTGAAGGAAATGCAAATTCAAGCCTGTACAGTAGAGGCGCAGCTCAAACAAACCTTTCAGATGTGCTGCCGTTCTGGATTGTAGAAGCATAGAATTCAAGAAAAGAAAAAGAGAAAAAAAAAGGAAATACAAATGTGAGGTTTAACTAAAGTAATTTTTGCCTATTCGAATGGTTAAATTGGATCATTGGTCAGCAGCAAAGACATTGTTAATAAAGTGAGACATAGTACATAAAGTATATTTGTGTTATTTAAAGCTGCACTATGTAACTTTTCCGTCCACTAGAGGTCGCCTATTCAAAACAAATGCGTAGTTTGATGAATCTTGGGACATGTGGTCTTCACCTCACAGCGGGTGGAAAAGAATCGGGATAGAACTCGGGCAGAAATCTTGTTCATAGATGTGATTATTAACGTTACTGTAGTATGAAGCAGAGCAGGACGAGTGTTGTGGGAGCTGAGCAAGGCCGCTGGAGCAATTGTTAATAAGAAGAGCGGAACACACGGCTGTTATTATGCCACAGTCACCGGCGCCACTTCCGCTTTTCCGGTCATGAGTATGAGGTAACGCAGCTCTGTTTATCATATCAGATACATCTGAGTGTGTTGAAAATTATGTTATGACGTTACTCTGTGCGTTCGTTTGGTGGCTGCTGTGACGCTTGTTGCACACTGCAGTAAGAGTAAAGCGTTTCTGCAAAATAAAACCAGAAACCGAGGGTAACGCAGATATGACGCAATTGACAGGAGACTTCCTCACGCGTCCGGTTCCTTGGTTAAAATAGCAATTTTCTCACGACATACAAATAGTTGGAAAAATTTGGGATATTGTAAGTACTCAACTGAACAAAATATATAACACTAGCCTAGTGGTTTTTGGATATTTTACTTTTAAAAATTTACCCATAATGCACCTTTAACATTTAATTAGTGCTGGTTTGTGAAATATCCTGAGTTTGCATTTCACGGTTTTTATTCATTTTGAGGAATTATGGATCTGTATGCTCATCATTGTATGCAAGTGAGATGAGTAAATGCATGCTCACATTTAGTCGTGAACTATAACCATCATGTTCACACAGCGCACAATGCCTCTGCACTTACTCCCCATTTATCCCAACAGTCAATAAATGGGAAAACAAAATAACTTGCGTTACTAGTTACTCGAAAAAAAAAAGTAATCTGATTACGAAACTCACGTTACTTGTAATGCGTTACCCCCAACTCTGAAGCTGAAGTATGTCATTTCTTTTACTTATATTACTCTGTATATTAAGCTTGGAGAGGAGGAATTATTTTAACACTGAAAATGTACATACCCTTACAAGTAAAAACTTATTTTCAAATTAATTTAATTAATTAAACTTCAGTAAATTTCAATTATATTTCCCGAGTATACTTGTTACATACTAAAATCAATGTACTCGTAGTATACTTGTAACTGAACAATTTCAATACTTCTAGGGCTAAACTGGCTCACATTTACTTTATAAAAGCATACCCTTATGTAAACTTTGAGTACACAAATAGTTAGTTTTTCTTTTGTATTGCAACTATACTGTGAACAGTACTAGACTTATAGGTATACTGTTAGTTGATAGCTATACTTCTAGCCCACTTTTTCACTCTCAGAAAATGGTTTAATAGTTTTTATAGTATTAAAGAAGTATGCTTGAAACTTAACCTCTACAACCCCATTTCAATAAAAGTTGGAATTCTCTTTAAACTTTGTTTAACTGACAAAAGTATAAAGTATATATAAAATAATATTTTCACTGACCAACTTAATTGTATTTATTTTTTGATGGTTGCAACACGCCTCAAAAAAGTTGGGGCAAAGGCATGTTTACCACTGTCACATGACCTTTCCCTTTAATTACACTTTTTAAATGTTTGTGAATTGAGGATACTAGTTTTTGCCGATCCCATCTGATACAAGACAGCTGCTCTTGTCTGATTCTCTTTTTTGTGATAGGCCATACATTTTCATTAATAGAATTATCTGGACTGCAGGCAGACCAGTCAAGCACAACCCTTCTACGGTGTAGAGTGTCTAAGAATCTGCTTAGTTTTAGCATGTACATAGTGAGTCCTGGCATTGTCTTGCTTCTCAGGAAAGATGTCATCTTGATGGCAGTATAAGTCTCTGTACAATCCCATATATGCCTCTACATCAATGGCACCTTCACTCACATGCAAGTCACCTATGCCGTTTGCACTGATGCACCCCCATACCATGACAGAAGTTTGTTTTTGTACCTGACAGTGAAAGTCTGGATGGTGCCTTTCGTCTTTGGGAGTGAGAGAACTTGATATCCATTTTCCAGACTGTGTTAAGTAACAAGGTTTTCCAAAGTACTCCCAAGCCCATGTGGCTGTATTTAACACAGTAGCATGATGTTTCTCATGCAATACCATCTGAGGGTTCAAAGGTCACGCACATTCAAGAGAGGTTTCCTGCCTTGCCCTACACGGACTGAGATTTCTCTGGATTTCCTGAATCTTTTCACAATATTATGTATGGTAGATGGCGAAAGACTAGCCTAGAAATCTAGAAAATTTGCAGCCAGGGCGTCTAGCAACTCTCCGTTGGCTTGCGAGCTGGAAAAACCTAACTCTAGTCAGGCCAATCACATCGTGTATAGAGTCGGTGGGCGTGCTTAACATAATGACGGAAGGGTTGCGGCGGTTCCGCATGCTACTTGAAAACAAAGAAGCTGGCGAACAGCGGTCTTTCAAACCGGCTTTGGCCGCGACTCTGGAAGACTTGGAGTTAAACTTTTCTTTGAGAAAAGAACAAAGAACGGCACTGAAGTCATTCTTAAAAAAGGAAGATGTGTTTAGAGGTTTTTTTTACGGATACGGCAAAAGTTTAATCTATCAACTAGCTCCGCTTCACCATCTTCATTGCTCTGGTTGGTTGTAGCGCCATCCTATTGCGTGCAGAGGGAATTTGAAAGACAACCGTTTATCAAGCCCCTTGGATTGAGCCCTGCCAATGGTGTGTTCCCAGACCCAACATCTTGATGTGGGTCTTGCTTGTCAGGCTAGCGAAAGACCTAAATACTTTGCAATCTTGTATTGAGAAATTAGATTTTTGAATTGTTTGACTATTATAATGAAATTTGGCACAGAGTGATGAGCCATGCTCATGACCCATGGTCTTTGGTGTATGGTATTATACCCAATGACGATACCCTCACCTTTTACCAATTCACCTTATTGTGGACTGTTTCTAAACCGTTTAACGCGGATATTCTATAGTCTTTTCACTTTTATTTTGCCTCTGTCCCAACTTTTTTTGAGTGTGTTGAAGCCATTAAAATGTTGTTTATATTTACAAAATACAATTAATTTGGTGAGTGAAAACTTTGGAGGTTCAATAGAATTATCAAATCACAGATTTCTGATTTTATGGGGAATGGGGTTGTACTTATAGTACTTATAGTAGTTGACTACTTATAGTTATTTTTGCACTTTAAGTATACTTCTTGGTACAACTACTTGTATACTACTCCTACTCCCTAAACAAGCTGACTATAAACTTGAACATGTAAGTTCATCAGATGGCACTGTATATAAAACGTATGCTGGAGTACTACTTCAAAGAAGCCAATATGTGTTAAAATGTATTTAATAGGCTATCTATGCTATCAAAAAAGAGTATAAACACGAAGTATATTTAGAATACTTATGTATACTTTTCTTAGACCAAATATCCTTTGACATTTCAGTATAAACCAAGTAGACTTAAGTATAAATGTTTAAGTATCTGATACATAAAAAGTAGGAAAGTCTTACTTTTTTAGATTAAAAGAAGTATACTAATGGCAATAATCGAATAGACTTTTTTGTAAGAGAACACAAAATAGCTGTATGATGAAATCTTTTGGTTCATTCTTTTTGGTGTACCTATTTATATGCGGCTTAGGAATGAAGCATGTCTGTTTTAAATGCATTTTAGGACATGCATATCGCCACTGTGATGAATCCGGTAACTGGGAGCAGGTATCCACTATAAACCGGACATGGGCCAACTACACAGAATGCACCACTTACCTGCACACTAACCACAGCAATCAGGAGGTGTGTGCATTTTTCATAACTCCTAGGCTGCTATAATCTATAATCTTGGTGGCATGCATTACTAGGCATACTTAGAGAGTGATTTGAACAAATCCCTAACTGTAAGTATTAAACTTTAGAAAGTAACTGATTGACTGCCATTTTCTGAATGATTAGACTTTTATCACCTGGCAGATTAGCAAAATGGGTGAAAAAATCTATATATTCAATTGAAGAAAAGACCTGAACCATATCTATAGACCAAAATATCATTGAGACTTCAACATGGATTGATTTTATATGGGTCAGTAACTAACCACCACCTACAGTAGCAACCATGCAGAAACATCCACATAGTAACACATAGAAAATGTAGGCTATTTAGTTGGGTGATTTTTTTTGGTCTACATAAGAACATAGACTGAAATATGTAGGCATTAACATGTACAAAATTCTATACTATTGTGTACTATTTTGCTGTGTTTATCTAGGAAGTCTTTGAGCGTCTTTACCTCATGTACACTATTGGATACTCCATATCACTGGCAGCGTTACTGGTGGCTGTCTTTATCCTCTGCTATTTCAAGTAAGTGCAAACAAGACAAATTTCATGTTTTTAAATAAAAGAGTAGCAATGAATATATCCGAGACAGTAAACAAACCGTGTCCCCACAGTGTCTGATTCATGTTCATGCGTGTGTGGTGCCTTGATGCCTATCTACATCCATGTGATAACCATGTGTACAGACAGACTTATGTTCACTAGCTGAGATATCTTTGCTATGATCTGATTAGACAGTCAGCAGGTCCTCTGCTCTCTGAGGAAGAGAGTAGGGAATAGAATACAATAGATTTTTGCAGTTTACCCACAGAACCCTTGTGAAAAAGAAGTACATGCACTTTACTATACCAGTACTTATCAGGGAAATAATATAATTTAAAGGAATGTACTTACGTGAGAACTAAATGTAATGTTTTCTGACACTTACAGTAATCGCACATCATTTTTATTTACATAAAAATGTATTAGAATTAAAATTTTATTTGAACTTGAGTGCTTTTGCCACAATTACGTAAGGACTTAAAGGGATAGCTCACCCAAAAAAGAAAATTCTGTCATCATTTACTCACCCTCAAGTTGTTCCAAACCTGTATGAGTGTCTTTGTTCCCTGAACACAAAAGAAGATATTTTGAATAATGTTTGTAACAAAGCAGAGAGAGCAACCATTGACTACCATTGTATTTTTTTCCCTACTATGGTAGTTAATGGTTGCTCTATCTACTTGGTTACAAACATTCTTCAAGATATCTTCTTTTGTGTTCAGCAGAACAAAGAAACTCATATAGGTTTGGAACAACTTGAGGGTGAGTAAATGATGACAGAATGTTCATTTTTGGGTGAGCTATCCCTTTAAGTATACATGTATATATACTAGTGGTGGGCCGTTATCTGCGTTAACGTGCTGCGTTAATGTGAGACTCTTATCGGGCGATAAAAAAAATATCGCCGTTAATCTATTCTCAAAGTTGGGTTGGGAGCTGGGTCTATACTACGCAAGCTATGATGACTTTCACCTTGATATTTTAGCGCGGATGTATACCTAGCCGAATTGCACTGTAGGTGGTAAGAGAACGAGTCTTCGAACCTGTGTGTATGCCTACTAGTGTTGTCAAAAATATCGATATTTCACTATGTATCGATACTGAAATATCTGAAACGATACAATACTCATTTTCTACAGTATCGATATCAGCTGCTGCGCTCACCTCTCCGACCGACAGCGAGTTGACACGCACCCGCCTCCTCTCATTCAGTCCGTTTAATCCTCTGAACATTGCGAACGGGTGTTCTGCTGGACTTTTGTTAGAATTTGTTTGACCGGTCTGAATTTCACGCGGGGTTGCACATAACGTTAATTCTACTAATTCATCATCTATGTGGGGTGCATCTTGACAATGATTGGTTTGTAAACGGACTTGCGTCTGACGTCAGCGTCTTTGACAAGAATGAATGAACGGATGCATATCGATGCCACTATTGAACAGTGCGCATTGCTTGACTATTTTATTTTCGTTTCGTTTAAAAGTGGACATTTCAAGCTTTATATAAGCTACACATTTTTGTCATGTTTGTGAGACGAGTAGCCTGCTGAGCTTCGGTTTATTTGAGATGCGCTCCAGTTCATGTAAAAATCATGTGATCGCTCCCACGATTATTGTCTGCTATAGATTATTTGCTTCTTATTTATTAAATCCAGGCAATTATCTGATTAAACGTTGATCAAAATTAAGATACAATTTATACAAAAGGAAATTCATATTAAAGAAAGGCTTTCTAAGCAAAATTTCTTTCAAAATAATTTCTGACCTTCTGTCTTCTGACATATTGCGCATTTTTTCACTTTTCATAATCAATGTAGCCTAGATTAATTTAAAAAATAACATTATAATATTTAAACATAAACAGGAACTTCCTGTAAATGGTCTGAAAGTACGAACCATACAGAAAATACTTTCACACTAGAAACGAACCAAACCTTTGTTCAGTTTGATCCGGACCGAGACTACCTCTTTTCGTCGGACCAAATTTCATCTGTTTGGTCCGGACCGTGGTCCGGGGGAGGTTTCACATCTGTAATTTTGATTCGGACCAAACTGAAAAGTCCGAAAATCCGGACCAAACAAGCGCCCTAAGGGCCCTTTCACACCTACCTTGTTTGGTCCGGATTTTTGGACTTTTCAGTTTGGTCCGGATCAAAATTACAGGTGTGAAACCTCCCCCGGACCACGGTCCGGACCTAACAGACGAAGTTTGGTCCGACGAAAAGAGGTAGTCTCGGTCCGGATCAAACTGAACAAAGGTTCGGTTCGTTTCTAGTGTGAAAGCATTTTCTGTATGGCTCGTACTTTCAGACCATTTACAGGAAGATCCTGTTTATGTTTAAATATTTTAATGTTATTTTTAAATTCAATCTAGGCTACATTGATTATGAGAAGTGAAAAGATGCGCAATATGTCAGAAGACAGAAGGTCACAAATGATTTTGAACGAATTTTTGTATGATTTTGCTTAGAAAGCATTTCTTTCATGTGAATTTCGTTTTGTATAAATTGTATCTTAATTTTAATCAACGTTTAATCAGATAATTGCCTGGATTTAATAAATAAGAAGCAAATAGTCTATAGCAGACAATAATCGTGGGAGCGATCACATGCTTTGCACATGAACTGGAGCGCGTCTCAAATAAACCGAAACTCAGCAGCTACTTGTCTCACAAACATGAGCAATATGTGTATATAAAGCTTGAAATGTCCACTTTTAAACGTGACGAAAAGAAAATAGTCAAGCAATGCGCCCTGTTCAATAGTGGCAACGATATGCGTCCGTTTATTCATTCTTGTCAAAGATGCTGACGTCAGACGCACGTCCGTTTACAAACCAATCAATGTCCAGATGCCGCCCACAGAGATGATGACGAGTGGACACAAGTGTGTCATGTAAAGTTCTTTAGTCTGCTCGCATAATGGCAATGTGAAACCAAACCAAAACTAACCGAAAGTATCAAATGTATCAAAACATGAACTTCGGTTCGGACCTTGGTGCGGACTTTCTGGTGTGAAAACGCCCTTAGTCACCTTAAAAGTACACTTAAAGGTATAGTTCACCCAAAAATTTTAATTCTGTCTTCATTTACTCACCCTTAAGTTTTTCCAAACCTGTGTGAATTTCTTTGTTCCGAACACAAAATAAAATATTTTGATGAATCTAAACAGTTGATGGACCCCTTTGACTTCCATAGTAGGGAAAAAAATACTATGGAAGTCAATGGTTCAACTGTTTGGTTACGGACATTCTTCTAAATATCTTCTTTTGTGTTCAGAAGAACAAAGAAATTCACACAGTAAATGATGACAGAATTTCCATTTTTGGGTGAACTATTCCTTTAATTGCATTTAATTTGTGAATTTGTCTTATTTCTTTAGTTAATTATGCTTAAATACTCTATGTAGTCACACATTTTTATAAAATATATTTTCATTTAAAGTGTTTTTAATGAATCGTTGAATGCATAAATCATACAGTTATTCATAACACAAAAAGACACTAGACACTAGCGTAGGCACTACATTTGATTTCGCAACCGCTAAATCAGTATGCTCTATATATATGTAGTATATATGAATGTAATCCGGATGCATTGTGATCTATGAGACACTGAAATTAATCAAACTTCAAAGTCAAGATTCTTTTCTTTTCGGTGTTTCTTTTTTCTCCAGACGTCTCCATTGCACCCGTAACTACATCCACATCCACCTCTTCACCTCATTCATATGCAGAGCAATCAGTATATTTGTGAAAGACGCCGTTCTTTACACCGTCACAGATGACGGCAAACTAGAGGATGGGGCAGCTGGACAAAGATCCTATATGGTACTCACAAAAACACATTTGCACATGAATACATAATTAATGCTTCAAAGCCCAACATCAGTTTTATTGGTTTGTGTGTTTATCAGGTGGGCTGCAAGGTTGCTGTGACCCTCTTCCTGTATCTCTTGGCTACCAATCATTATTGGATCCTGGTGGAGGGTCTGTACTTGCATAGTCTGATCTTCATGGCCTTCCTGTCTGATAAGAACTGTCTGTGGGCTTTAACAATCATAGGCTGGGGTGAGTCACTTTTGTTTTGAAGGTAGCAACTGATTATAATATTTGTCGAGCAATCCATTATGATCTTGAGGGTGAAAAGAAATTTGTAGATTGTTTTTTCCATGAACGTCCAGTTTCGTTCTATCTTGCTTTCTCTTTCATAGGGATACCTGCAGTGTTTGTATCCATATGGGTCAGTGCCCGAGCATCCCTGGCAGACACACAGTAGGTTTATTTGTGCATTTGTTTTTGTAAAAGATTTCTGGTAAATGTTTACATCTTGGAATAAATTCCACATGATCACCTGTTCCCTGCCTTTGGCATGAAATGCTTGGATAGGCTCCAGCATCCCCATGACCCTACATAGAACAAGCGGTTTGGAAAATGGATGGGTGGATGGATGATCACCTGGGTGTTGAGCTTTGTTTGGCTTGGGGCAAACATAGCACTTCGCTTTTAGGCCAAATAGGGCCCATCAGACCACAACATTTTCTACCAAAAGGTCTAGGTTTTGTCGCATGGTTTTGTCGCAAATTCCAGACATGACCATATGTCAGCCTTTCTAAAAATAGACTCTGGCTGAACCTGTGAAGTCAACATTTATGATTTATGGTGCGATCAAGCACATCCCTTTAACATGTTATCAATGTTCATCCCTTTAACATGTTTTCTTAAGGGGATAGTTCATAAAAAAAATCATAATTTACTGTACTCACCCTCATGGTATTCCAAACCCATAAGACTTTAACCTCAGAAAAACTCATTAAGATATTTTTAATGAAACCTGAGAGGTTTCTGTCCCCTACATTCAAAGTCCAGGTAACAAAACCAGATCCAAAAAGGTCAGAAAGGCATTGTAAAACTAATCCATATGAATTGAGTGGTTTAATCCAAGTCCTGTGAACAGATATGATCACTTTATATGAGGAACAGATTTAATTTAATCTTTTATTCACATAAACACACATATATAGGCCTGGTTTCACAGACAGAGCAAAGATTAAGCCAGGATTAGACCTTAGTTCAATAATAAACATGCCTTGGAAAAAAACATTACTGATGAGCATCTTGAGACAAAACAATGGCAGCAGTGACATATTTTGCGATCTGTCAGTGCAAGTTGCTGTCAGTTAAAACAGCTCAAACATGCATTTTAGTCTGGGACTAGGCTTAAGCCTTGTTTGTGAAACTGGGGGAGATAGAGTGCATCTCATATGATAAATGCGGAAGCTTATGTGTATGTCACATGTATAAATAAACCTCATTGGATCTTGTGCTCTTCACAAGACTTGGATTAAACCTCTCAAATCATATGAATTCATTTTTATAAAGCCTTTTTCGAACTTCTTCTTGAAGTTTTGGTTACCTGGACTTTCAATGCAGGGACAGAAACCTCTCAGGGTTTTGAAAAAAAAAATGTGTTTTGAAGATTAACAAAAGTCTTATGGGTTCGGAATGACGTGGGTAAGTAGATGAAGGCAGAATAAAAAAATGTGGGTGAACTATCATTAAACATGAATGAACATTACCCCACAATCCAAAAACATGCAGCATAGGTGAATTGGAGACACTTAATTGTCTATAGGTGTGAATGAGAGTGTAAATGTGTGTCTGTGTGTGAGCCCTGTGATGGACTGGCCATCAAGGGGTGTTCCGCCTGTGGCCCGAGATGTTGGCATAGGCTCCAGCATCCCCAAGACACTGCAGAGGATAAAGTGGTTGGGAGAATGGATGGATTGATGAAATTTTTCTTATACACATTCCTGTTGTTATTACGCACACCTATTTAGTGCAAGTTATTCCTAAGTAAAAAAAAGAATGACTTCATAATCTTTCAGCAAAATGTAAAACCTTAGTAGGTGTATGCAGCTGTAACTAAGTTCGTTGTTATGGGAAGAAGGAGGCGAGAACCGGCGAACGTTCAAACACTTAAATTAAAACTAAACACAAATGAAAGTAAAAACGGCAGCCTCCTCACAGAAAACTGCCACACACATAGTAAAACATAAAACACAATGTAAAAGTCCAGGCCTGGTCCTCTCTCGTATTTCACTGTCGTCGCTCCTCCTTTTATACTTCCGTAGCTCCTCCATGAGAGATATGAGACCGGTGTGACGCGCAGGTAACGCTCATTTGCAATCACGCTACCGGCCTCAGACCGTTCTCTCATGGCTTTCGCCTGCTTGACACAGCAGCCCTTCTAAAATATTACCACTAGTTATCAATAAAACTCCAGTTAAAGGTAGAGTAGGGAAAATTTCAGAGAGGCTAGCATTAGCAAGCTAGCTTTGAAAGCAAAAGACCCACCCTCCATTCAGAGCGTCTCCAAAGCCACGCCTCCTCCAAAACACATTAATGCACACAGCAGAGCAGAGTTTGCAAAGCATTACGACAGACTGCATTAAATTACCTCATGTCTCAAAGCACATAACAATACACATTACAATAATGATGAACGTAAACAACTTACAGAGCTCTTACTTGTACCACCTGACTGCTGCAGATTGCATAATAGATAAAATAATAGATGATTGCGAATAGTTTCTGAAGCACTGAAGGTTGAATTTCTGCTTTTATAGGTGCTGGGATATAAGCGCAGGAAACCTGAAATGGATCTATCAAGTACCAATCCTGGCAGCCATTGTTGTAAGATTTTTTTTTCTCCAATAAATAATACTAATAATTAAAATATGTAAATGTGATATATACTCTGTACTTTATAAAATACAAAAAATATCATCCATATTTTATAAACACTTGTTACGTCTTAATGCACACATATCTGTCACTTATGTTCCTCATAACTTTTCATCTAGGTAAACTTCTTCCTCTTCCTCAATATCATCAGGGTTTTGGCCTCTAAGTTGTGGGAAACAAACACAGGAAAACTGGACCCTAGACAGCAGTACAGGTTATAAATTACTAAACACACACACACACACACATTCTTGAATATGTGGTTTACGGGAACTCTTCATAGGCGTAAAGGTTTTTATACTGTACAAACCATGTATTTGATTCCCCTACACTAACCCTACCAAAAAAACGTCTCATCACACAAAACTTTAGGCATTTTTTTAATAATAATAATAAAAGAAAAACAGTTTAGTACGTTTTTAAGCCATTTGGTTTACGAAGACACAGGAAGTGTCCTCATAAACCATGTTTACGTTGTAATACCCATGGCATTATATACATTTGTGTCCTGTACAAATACCTGTACACACACACACGATTTGTTGATTGGTTTGCTGTGGCCTGTAGGAAGCTGCTGAAGTCAACCCTGGTGCTGATGCCGCTGTTTGGAGTTCATTACATGCTGTTTATGGCTCTTCCGTACACTGACGTCACAGGACTGCTGTGGCAGATTCAGATGCATTATGAGATGCTCTTCAACTCCTCACAGGTATATTCCAGTAAAAAAAAAAAAATCAAAATCCAGGTCTTCTTTGACCTGTTTGCCCACGGTAATTTTGAACCTATAATCTGAAATAAAGAACATATGAAGGACATTACATTTGAATTAAAAATAGAAAATAGAATAGTCTGTAAATGGGTTACAGTATGTTCATAGTGACAATTATTTATACTTTCAGCAACAAGGCAACCTCAAAATCATTAATTTTCAATGAGAATTGGCGTTTTGAGTAAACAGACACCATTGGCAATGCAATAAAGAGAAAAAAAAAACATCTTCCAATAAGAGTGGAAACTCACACACTATATGCCACTTGGAAAAAGTTGGGCACTGCAGTTAAATAATAAACGGCTACTAGGGCTAGTACAGTAAAATTGTTGGCCTTGAGTGGTTTAAATTATTTTTGTGCCATTGCACTGTGTAGACCCTCCAAATTTCCACTCCACACAGCTGTACATTAATCATAATATATGCTGATTGGTTGTGATTATGTCATGTAACACAGCTTTTCTGCTTTTAGTGTGGAAAGACACATGACTTGTTGCTGGAACCTTTCGTATTGCTCCTGGATAGGATACATGAAAAAAAAATGGTGCTTTTATTTTATGATGAATTTTATTTCCTCAGGGTTTCTTTGTGGCATTTATTTACTGCTTCTGCAATGGGGAGGTGAGTTTTTGACACTTTAGTAATTGTAATTGTAATAGCTTTCCATAACACTACCCATGTCTGCCATTGGTTGTTCAGTCCTACCCAAACTCATACCATTGGTTCAGCTAATGTGTCAGGCTGTTTGGAAGCTCAAACAAACAGAGATATGTTTTGATAGGACCACAGTATTTACAATTTTTGGGCGAATTAAACAACAAATGGCTTATAATTGTATCTGTATATTTAAAGGCATAGCTCACCCAGAAATTTAAAATGTTTCCAAACTTGTGTCTTTTTTCTTCTGATTTTTATATTTGAAGAAGTTTCACGCAGTTCTTCCCTTGTAAAAAAACAAAAAAGCACACGTTAGCATATATTTAAAAAGAGTACTTATTACAAATATAATATACTTAAGGATATACTTAAGTGCAAACTAAATGTTTTCTCAAATTTATAGTAAATGCAATTTGCTAACTTTGGAGTGCTTACTGTTTACATTTCAAATATATTAACTTTAAATGTAGTTTTGAATAACTCTACAGTTATAATTGTCATCATTGTTCTTTAGTCTACACATCATGCAAAGAGTGTACACCCTTAAAGCATGACAAAATATTATTTAAACAATGATTTATGTAATGTAAATGTACTTTAAAGTAAAACATTTAATTGTTAAGTACACTTTGTAAAAGAAACAGCCATGAAAGTGTACTCTCTGTAAGTACACTTACAGTAAGTGGCCTTTTATTTAATTAATATGTTATCTAAGTACAGTTTATTAAAAGTATACTTTCAAATTTGATGTACACTACACGTCCATATACTGTAACAGCTTACACAAGTCGCTTTATCTATATTTTTTGGACATTTTTGTTGCTTAAAACCCTCCCTGCATTAACTTTCATGGCATAGAAAAGAACTGTGTGAAAATCATCATCAGGGTGAATAAATTATTACACACATCACCTTTTAAATTTGTGTGTGTCAGAGTCTATTTGTAAACGGTCTCACTTTTCATATCTCTCTTTCATGCCATCATGAACAGGTGCAGGCAGAGGTTAAGAAGGCATGGCTGAGGCGCAGTCTTGCATTAGACCTGAAGCAGAAGGCTCGTGTCAACAGCAGTGCGGGATGTGGGAGTGGCTACTATGGAGGCATGATGTCACATACCACCACACAGAGCGTGTGTCTCAGTGTCAGTGGCACTAAAGGCCTGCCGCTGGGGACCATCGGGGGCAAAGGACAACCACGTCTCCACCATCCAGGAAACTTACCTGGCTACACACCTCATGACACAGAGACTGTGTTTTTTACAGTGCAGCAGCATGAGCTGGTTCTGAGACAGACTGATGGGAAAGGGTCTCCATCCAAGCAGACCAGCAGGAATGGAGAGGAACGTGAGCATGATTCTGAGCCATGTTATGTAGCAGATGAGGAACATTCTGGTTCCGTGTCTTGGAAAGAACTGGAAACGATGCTTTGATGATCTCCTGGCTGGATATTATTAGTGGTGTTTACTGGTTTTAGAAACTCTTAAGTATTAAATAGGCTAGTATTAAAGTCAGGATGAAATGGAAGTTGTGATAGTCTTTTCTTATTGTGATCTTTATATCAAAATATTAATATTGCCAAAAGTATTGGGAAACCCCTCCAAATCATTGAATTCAGGTGTTCCAATCACTTTCATGACCACAGGTGTATAAAATCAAGCACCTAACCATGCAGACGCTTCTACAAACATTTGTGAAGTAATGGGTCGCTCTCAGGAACTCAAAATTCAAACGTGAGACCGTGATAGGTTGCCACCCTATCCTCACCCTTTCCTCACTACTAAATATTCCATGGTCAACTGTTAGTGGTACAATGTGGAATAATTTGGGAACAACAGCAACTCAGCCTTGAAAATATAAAATCACAGAGCGGGGTCAGCGCACACTGCACAGAAGTTGCTAACTTTGTCAATAGCTACAGACCTTCAAACTTTGTGTAGCCTTCAGATTAGCTCAAGAACAGTGCGCAGAGAGCTTCATGGAATGGGTTTACATGGCCTAGAAGCTGCATCCAAGCCTTACATCACCAAGTGCAATGCTCAGTGTCGGATGCAGTGGTATAAAGCACGCTGTCACTGGACTTCAGAGCAGTGGAGATGTGTTCTCCAGTGAAAGGAACTCTTAATGGTTCAGCATACCAAGACATTTTGGACAATTTCATGCTCCCAACTTTGTGGGAACAGTTTGGGGATGGCCTCTTCCTGTTCCAACATGACTGCGCACCAGTGCACAAGGCGTCGGTCCATAAAGACATGGATGAGCAAGTTCGGTGTGGAGGAACTTGACTGGCCTGCACAGAGTCCTGACCTTAACCCGATAGAACACCTTTGGGAACAGGCCGTCCAACATCAGTGCCTGACCTCACAAATGCACTTCTAGAAGAATGGTCAAAATTCCCATAAACACACTCATAAACCTTGTGGAAAGCCTTCCCAGAAGAGTTGAAGCTGTTATCACTGCAAATGGTGGGCCAACTCTATATTAAACCCTACGGATTAAGAATAGGATGTCATTAAATTTCATGTGCATGTAAAGGCAGGCGTCCCAAAACGTTTGGCAATATTGTATATATTCAAGTGAAAAAAAATGTCCATGGGGATTGATTGGATGGTTGTAGTTTTGCTATTTCTGTGATGTCATATGAGTGACAGGTTGCCCCATCCTCGTGCCAGTAAAAACAGAGAAGAGATGTCTCTGCAAGATGGAGGGGAAGTTATTTTGATTAAAAATAATGAGGCACATGAAAAAAATAAGATTAGTCCATTTTGATTTCATGGTGACTTTAAATAAGCTAAGCTCAATTTATTTCAATCAATAATTTTAACCTGTCTCTTGTTTTCTTAAAAAAAAGAAAAAAGTTAAATTTGAGGTTACATATGAGGAAATTAAAGACTTACTTAAAAAACTTACAATTAAAGTGAATTGGGTCATCCGTATTAAAATATACAGTGTTTCAACTGAATAGCCACATGATGCAAACAATTTTCGTGTTAAAGCAATAATTCTGTCATGATTTACTCACCCTCAAGTTGTTCCAAATCTGAATGAATTTCTTTGTTCTGCTGAACACAAAAGTTCTAGTTAAAGCTTAGTTCCCCATATTCTTCAAAATATCTTCTTTTGTGTTCAGCAGAAGAAAGAAATGAATACAAGTTTGGAACAACTTGAGGGTAAGTAAAGGGTGACAGAATTTACATTTTTGGGTGTACTATCCCTTTAACACAAATTTAGTGTGAAAAATCACTTACTAACCTTACCTGTGTAAAGTTATATTTTTACAACTCTGTTGTCATAACAACGGAACACCATAAACTTGTTGACCCTAAAATCCCTATAAAAATGATGTAAACAGTTTTACAGCACAAATAACACACATTTTAACAGAAGAATTAATGTAAGTGCTTTTATAAAAATGTAATTTATATACTTTATAAATACATAAAAAATGTAATTGTAATCCACCAAAAATTGGCCCCATTCACTTCCATTGCAAAGGCCTTGCCGTAACTTCAATTCTGCTTTAAAAAAAAGAAAGTAATGAGTCTAAATAATATTTTATGGCAATCAACATTATGTACGAAATGTGTTTTTCACCTGCTGGACAAATAAACGAAGAAACAAAAATGATGGTGTGCACTTTGACCTAGGCCAATAAGCAACCATCTAGCAATGTCCTAGCAAGCTAGTAACTGCATAACAACACTGTAGAAACTAACACCAGAACCTCAGTATTGTGTTGGTGAGTTTTAAAAACAGTTTTTAATATTGCAATTTTGAAAAAAATAGGTAAAGAACGAGAAGGCCACTAGGAAACTTTACGCTACTATCGCCTATTGCATATATGATAAACTTTCACTTGTACTGTACAAATGAACTTTAATATCAGTTGCCTCTCTTTTTCAGTTTCAAATATTTCCAAATCAATCTTTCACTTTACTCAATGTCTGCATGTTCAGTAAGAATCTAATGCCCCTCTTAGAAACCGGTATTGATATTTATAAGTGTAGCAAGCATAAACTGATAAAATGCTTATTTAATCTGTATTTGAAATATAAGCTATAATTTTAGAGACATTATCAAATTGTATGTTGCACATTAGTAACCAAACTCAGAAGATCATGATGGCTATCTCCTTTAATATTTTGTCACTTGGTCAACCACTGTGCTTCAAACACAAACACACACAAATATTTAGGTTCCAGATCTCAAAATTCAGTCTTTTTCCAGGTAAATAATCCTGGTTCCTGGAGCAAAAACAAACTAATAAACTAATGTCTATGTATATTTGTCAGTCATGCATAAATTAAATGGGTAAGATTTATATAATAGCACTCATTTTTTTAAATACAAAATAAACAGGTTTATAGATTTCTTCAATCAATCCAGTTTGTTTCAAACTTATACATTTGAACTAACTGAATATTGCTTGTTCCACAGCTTTCCATATTTTAATCAAATTTATACGTTTGAACTGAATAAATTTGATTGTTTTCACAGTGAGAAGATTTTAAGCAAATTTAATAAAAGTGATAATTTCAATAAAATAAAATAATGCAAATAGGTCATAATAAACTATGTGATGATTTTTTTTTTTTGAGTGCAGAAATCTTACATTTTCAATTTTACTACGATGGGAATAAAAGACAAGGATAATGCTATATATTGCTCTCTAAGCCTTTAAAAGGCGTACAGTTTATTGCCATGACTATAAAAACAATTTTTAATATGAGCTCTTAATCATACATTATGACTATGGAAGCTTATTTCCGCACAGAATAAAAAGAAAAGAAAAGGTAATTGTGACTTTTTATCTCGCCATTCTGACTTTTTCTTGCAATTGCGAGTTATAAAGTCAGAATTGTGAAATGTGAGATATAAACTCACAATTCTGAAAAAAGTAAGTCTTTATTTCTCAGAATTGGACTTTATGCAACTTCAACTTGCAATTGTGAGTTTATATCTCACAATTCTGAGAAAAGTCAGGATTTGCAAGATAAAAACTCACAATTGCGTAAAAAAAATTCAATTGCGAGCAAAAAAAGTCAGAATTGCGTATTTATATCACTATTTATATATCGCAAATCTGACTATAACAATTGCGAGTTATATTACGAAATTCTGAATTTATAACACAATTGTGAGTTTGTATCACGCAATTCTGACTTTATAACACAATTGCGAGTTTATATCACGCAATTCTGACTTTATAACACAATTATGAGTTTATATAACGCAATTCTGACTTTATAACACAATTATGAGTTTATATAACGCAATTCTGACTTTAGAACAAACAACTGCGAGTTTGTATCACGGAATTCTGACTTTAGAACACAATTGTGAGTTTGTATCACGCAATTCTGACTTTATTAAACAACTGCGAGTTTGTATCACGCAATTCTGACTTTATTACACACAACTGCAAGTTTATATCATGCAATTCTGACTTTATTACACAACTGCAAGTTTATATCACGCAATTCTGACTTTATTACACAACTGCAAGTTTGTATCACACAATTTTGACTTTAGAACACACAACTGCGAGTTTAAATCATGCAATTCTGACTATTACACAACTGCGAGTTTATATCACGCAATTCTGACTTTATAACACACAACTGCGAGTTTGTATCACGCAATTCTGACTTTATAACACAAAAATGCGAGTTTGTATCACGCAATTCTGACTTTATAACACACAACTGCGAGTTTATATCACGCAATTCTAACTTTATTACACAATAATGAGTTTGTATCACGCAATTCTGACTTTAGAACACACAACTGCGAGTTTGTATCACGCAATTCCGACTATAACACACAACTGCAAGTTTGTATCACGCAATTCTCACTTTAGAACACACAACTGTGAGTTTGTATCACGCAATTCTGACTTTAGAACACAATTATGAGTTTATATCACGCAATTCTGACTTTAGAACAAACAACTGCGAGTTTGTATCACGGAATTCTGACTTTAGAACACAGAGTTTGTATCACGCAGTTCTAACTTTATAACACACAGCTGCGAGTTTATATCACGCAATTCTGACTTTATAACACACAACTGCGAGTTTGTATCACGCAATTCTGACTTTAGAACACACAACTGTGAGTTTGTATCACGCAATTCTGACTTTAGAACACACAACTGCGAGTTTGTATCACGCATTTCTGACTTTATTACACAACTGAGAGTTTGTATCACGCAATTCTGACTTCATAACACAATTGCGAGTTTAAATCACACAATTCTGACTTTATAACACAATTATGAGTTTATATCACGCAATTCTGACTTTATAACACAATTGTGCGTTTGTATCACGCAATTAATTTTGACTTTAAAACACAATTGTGAGTTTATATCACACAATTCTGACTTTATAACACAACTGTGAGGACGCCAGGATGAGTGGGAATCCTGCTTATGTATGACTGACAATATGCATCACATTTTTTGTTTGTTCATGTTAAAACAGTGTAATCCAAATGGATGGAAATTTTATATGCAGTTCAAATACATAAATCTTTTATTTTGAGCGCATGGATGGTTGCATGCTGGACTGCTGTAGTTTATTGAATTAGTAAGTGATGAGGGAAGATCAAGACATTGTCATAATCCTCTTTCACACACTCTCTCTTCAGTGATCACTACGCTTCCATAAAATCCATAAAATAAAGTGATTTTAGATCTAGAAATCCACCTGTCAATGACTAAAAATGGATTTTGTGTCTAATGTAAAATCATTATTTTAAATGTGTGTTGAATAAAATCCGGAATGCCTGTAACATGTAATACTTATTTATTAAATACTTTATGTCACTGGAATTTGTAATGTCAGTCATTGTAATGTAAATGATGACAGAAAACAGTTTCACCAGTAAAAGTAAAACCAGCACTCATTCCCTTACAAAAAAAGTTTATTCAAGTGTGCTAATACATATTTTAAACTAAAAATAAGTACTGTGTACTTTTAGTCTACTTTGTATGTACTTCTCAGAAAAATTACACTTAAGTGTACTTGATTTATACTGACAGAAAAGTCTTAAGTGTTTGACCACTACATTTACTCAATCTTTTGATCGAGATATATTTAAAATTATAATACATTCTAAGTATTTTTGGCTTGTAGTTCTGTTTACTCTTTTGATTGAGTAGCCTATTAAATACTTTTTTCCCAGATAATTTTAAATAACTTACATGTTTTGACATCCAATACAATCGATTTGTTTGAAAATGTTGATTTTTAAAGAAAACAGATATGTTCCTAATTCTGAGAATGTACTTCAAATTTACTTAAAGTACAGTTAAAGGTATATTTCAAGTATAAAAAATACCTAAATAGTAACTTGGTAGTATACATAAAGTTCAAAAATAATATATAAATAGTAAACTATAAGTATGATGTTAAGTTTACATAAAGAAAACTTACAAGTATACTTGCAGTATAAAACTTTAGTAGTTTATTGAGAGTAGGGGAGAGCGGGGCACAACCTAACGCTTTTTGACTTAAGTATTTATTTTTTCCCATATTAATTGCACACGTACAATTATGTAGCACATTGTAACATGACCAAATGACAGCTTAAAATGTTATCTGATATAATAAAAAAAATATCCAAGACAAACTAAAACATTTTGTCAATAAAAACAATTATTAACTTTTTCAAATAAAAAATGGCATTTTTAATCATTAAAAATAAACTAATTGTTTTAGTTTGACAACAAACACACCTCAAAACACAGTTAAACAGCATAGAAAAAAGAAAATATTAATAATTAAGCATTTCTGAACATTGACTCTCAGTCTTTATTCACCTTTTTCTCATGGTTTCTTCATAAAAGTATAGAATATAATAGTGTGGTTCTAATAGGGGCTCATTGTAACCCAATGTTACAACGCACCCCATCTGCACAACTGGGATTTAAAACCGGCTCGTGTCTGAGATCAGCATTAAAGAACAATCTCAACTCTTAAAGTCCTCATGAAATCAAAATCAATCTTATTTACTTTGTTAGCACACATGACTGGTCTTAGGGTGAACAATTATTGCGTGCAAGTTAATACACAGAAGAAAAAAAAAGGCTGTGGTATTCTTTAATCAAAATCTGAAAAGTAATTTCCGGTCTGGAATGGCGTTCCCTTTCAGATGACGGCAGTTTGACGGCGTGGGTTTGAATATCCTTAACCACTCCCCTCCAACCGTTATGGTGATGATACAGAGGGCAACTTTTTGAGCAATGTCACTTGGCAATGTTGCCGTCAACGGGCGACCAGGTAAGACACAGGGCCCATGACCGATCTAAAGTATCCAGATAGAATTTGTTGCCCATTCCCAATGGGAAAGGGGCCAAGCAACATTGCTTTGTAACATTGCCCAGCAACATTGCTCAAAAATGTTGCCCCATGTATCATCACCTTTAGTCTGTTATGAGCGAGAGATGGAGAGGAGGAGCGCTGAAGTAAAACCCTGCCCTCTATTCAATATTCCGTTTCACTTGGAAATATGTCACAGCACTGAAATAAAATCAGTTGCAACTTCCAGTTCACAGGGACTTTAAATAACAGATATAAGATTTAAAATAATATCAGATTTGTCTTATTTTAAATAAACACAGAGAATAAAAAAAAAAAAACAGAGATGAATAATGTACTTAAGTAAGAAATGTACTTTTGCTACAGTTAAATAAATATTCAGTGATATCTTCCAATGATTGTTTTTTAATTTTGACGCAATTTTTTCTCTAAAAAAGGTTGAAATGGCAACTAGTAAATACACACTGTTTCGTCATCTTGGCATGTGTGGAAAGTGTTAAACCAACTAACACCGTGTTAGGTTGTGCCCCTAAAGTGTACTTTCATAAACTAAAAAAATGTGGTACAAGTATTTAGTGAGCTATCAGTATACTTATGTTCACTTATAGTATACGTATGGTCTAGTATAGTTGCAGTACATATGAAAAAATTGGTTGTAAACTAGTTATGTACTCACTACTCTGTACTTAACTGTTACACTTAAAGTACTTAAAACATACTTTAAAAAGTGGGCCAATTAGTACAACGTATAGTATTAAAATAGTACAATTACAAGTATACCACATTGATATTACTTACAACATAAAGTAGGCCTATACTTAAAAGTACACTCAATAAAATCAAATTGAAGTAGCCTATACTTATTTTTTATGCAAATCATTGGCAAAACACTCTAATTTCCAGTAGAAGTGGAGATATTGTAAATGGATATATATTAATTATATGATTCAAAATGTTTGAAGTGAGATGGATGCGAAAGGATGCATGCGTTTGATTGGCAAACACTTTCACAGACCAGCTGCTTCGATCCCAATTTGAAACAAACATTTTGTCTTTGTATTATGGATCTGTTCTTTCCCCCATAGTCTTTCTATTCATTTCACAGTAGTTCAGCACTCTGCCCTAGACGCCCTCTCATTGCAGTCAGGAATTTCACAGCTGAGCTTCAGGTCCAAATCTAGACCAGGACGTAGACAGTCTCATCCGGCCTCACAGATAAATGTGCAAGCACGTTAAACTTGTCAGCGGCATTATCTGTTATTCTTTTGGCATTATAAATCTGCAGTGAATAATTAGGCTACTGACTTCTTTTCATATTTCACAGTTCTACAACAACATATGTCAAGTGTTTTAGCAATTCGAATGATGCTGACAAGAGAACCTCTAGTGGATTCATTTGGTAACTGCATCTCGATCAAGTTTGTAAACGTGGGCTATGCACGAGTTTTAAAGATGCATAAAGATAGCCGACTAGAAACTACAAATAAAACACCTTAGGTTTGAGACAATAAGCCACCTAGCAACCACCCACAACACGCTAGAAACTACATATAAATTACGTAAAAACCACTTGCAACCATATAACAACTCTGACAACCACCCACAACAGCATCTGGGCCACGTGGCTTTACCTACGGTAATTTATGTCGGGAAAAAAAAATCATAATTTCATAATTCATCATAATTCCGACTCGAGCACATGAATAACCAAGCAAAGCCATTTTTTACAAGTGGGAAACTCTTAATTCTAGATGTTACATGAATTGTGACATTGGAAGGGGTGTGTTTATATGAAATATTGTGGGGGGAAAATCTATAGGCCTAATCTCAATATAGAGGGATCAGTGAGTGGAAAAGCAAGTCTGTGAATGGTGTAAAGTTAATCACTTAACTTTGACATCTTGCTTTATTTTCAAAAACATTTAGTTACCAACTATACATAAGTGATAGAAGAGATGAATCATTTTCATAATTTCGAAATTATATGAGATAAAAAGTTGACATACAAATTTTTTATCTCATAATTATGACTAGCCTACGTCCTAATAACGTCGATGTTTTTCATCTCACAATTATGATTCATTAGGCTTTGCCATAATTATGACTTATGTCATAATGACTTAGAATATAATAAGTATGACTTTTTTATGTGTCATAATTATATGTATTATGATTTACCAAAGCATGGTTTATTTTATTTTTTCTTATGTGGTGGAAATGGATTGGCAATCCATTTACAGATGGCAACCTGGTAGTAGCCTATGTATGGCAAGCCATTTTGATCTTTATTCATTCCCAATAAATGAATTCTTGATATCAACAATTAAATTTTCACTAGTTAAAATGCTAATTTTTTATATTAACTAGTAAAAATGTATGGCAAGCCGTTTTGACTTTTATTAATTCACATGATTTGAATTCTTGATATAAACAATTAGATTTTCACTAGTTAAAAAGCTAATTTGTGATATCAACAATTCAATTTTCACTAGTTAAAAAGCTAACTCTTGATATCAACAATTACATTTTCACTAATTAAAATGCTAATTCTTGATATCAACAATTCAGTTCTTGATATCAGCAGTTGAATTGCTAGTAAAAATGTTCAATTGAATTGCCACAAGTGACAATATAAAGGCTGCCATTCAAATTCAATTGTTGATATCAGGAGTTTAATTGTTGATATCAACAATTGAATCCTTGCCATCAACAATTAAATTCCTGATGAACAATTCAATTCCTGATATCAACAATTCACATTTCTAATATCAATAATGTAATTGTTGATATCAAGAATTCAATTCCTTATATCAGTATAATTTCAGATATCTAAAATGGCTTTTTTACTCGTAACAATCACATTCATTCAAGAATTAGAGTTTTTACTAGTTGAAATTGAATTGTTGATATCAAGAATTAGCATTTTAACTAGTGTAAATTGAATTGTTGCTATCAAGAATTAGGATTTTAACTAGTGAAAATTGAATTGTTGATACCGAGAATTGGCATTTTAACTAGTGAAAAATGTTTTTCTCGTTGATATCAAGAATTCATATCCTGTGAATGAATAAAAGTCAACCCAGCTTGCCATATGCCATAGCCTGTGCTATTTTGTGCACAGCCTATTTTGTGTCTGAAGCCCTCTAGCGGCAGCATTGGTTCACTGCGTCTCAGCAGCGGTGGAAAGGTCTGCGCGTCCTTCATGCGCATCCCTTCAGCATTATACGACCCTCTTAAAATATCCATTTAATTAATCTTATGCATTTAGCCTCATTGTTGTTTAATATGAAAAGCTCTTTCTGGATTTGAACGAAATGTGAAACATCCAAAAAATGATTTTGCTGATCCGATGGATGCTGAGATCATGATGAGGTCAGTATAGAGGAGGGGTGCAGACGGTCGTCATCGGTGTCTCTCTTTGACAGCGCTCAAGGAGAAAGCCTCTGTTCATCAGCACTTTATAATAGTGGAGAATGGCGTTTTCATATCGACTGTCTTCGCCTGTTATGCCTCATCTCTGAATGCGGTTGTGTGTGTATTTGTGGCGTAAGGGAGGGGTCCAGTGGGATGGAGCAGAGTTTCATGCAGTCCGCGATGGCTATGGGTGCACAGTCCAAGAAAGGCTTCTCCAGAAGCATCGCCGTGGAAAGAAAAAACCTTATCACGGTCTGTAGGTGAGTGACAAGCTTCCAGAAGTCACCAATGTAGCCTATGTTGCAATGTTTACGGCCTTCAGGAGTCATAAACAGGGATGCGATCCGAACAAATGTATTTTTTACGCTGCATTTGTTACCTTAATTCGTTTACTAAAAGTGAAACGGGTTTATTGGGAGGTTTGATGGAAACAAAGGTGAACGTTTCACCATCATCCTAAAGAAATCTGTAGATATAGCCTGTACGTTGGTGAGGTGTGTCAGACATTTAAACACTTCACGGAGGTCTGTATTGCTAAATATCTTTGGTCAAGTTCTGTTGACTTGTTTTTACAAATCTGTCTGCATATTCCTAATTATTAAGGGTATATTATCAAATGTGTGTGGACACAAACATTATCTTTGAAACCGGTCAATGCACGCTATGTGATTTATGTCTGTTCCCCGGATGATGTCGTCGCTATGACGACAACCTTCCTCCCGCAAGGGCAGCAGGGCTGACGGGGGCCGATGGGAATCTGCGGTGATGTAGAGAATAGGGGTCATACAATGATGCGCTTTAATTATCAAAATTCGGAACAATATCATTGAACGTTTTGGGCCCAAGTGTCTCTATTGTTTCTTTATGGACATATGGTTCCACGAATAACCTTTAACATCCATGGAAGCTTTCCTTTGCTCAAAAGGTTCTTTAGATGGTCCCACTTTATATTAAGTGTTTTCAGCTAGGCTATAGGCATAGACCTATTAACATTTAAGTTAATATTTTGCATACAATGCGCTTATTGTGTACATAGAACACATGTTTTTACAAAGTACAAAAGGGAATCCAGCAACACTTTTGGTAAGGGGAATACTTTCTAAAAAATACCAATGCATTACAGTTTAAGGGGTATACAACAGACACAATGGCTGCGTCCGAAAACCTAGGCAGCTGTCTCGTTGCCTCGCTGCCTTATCAGACAATGGCTTGTAAGGCAACGTTTGTGCATGAAGGCACCTCACAAAACTGATTTCGGACAGACTTCTTAGGGAGTGTAACTGTTTAATGATCTACAGCAAAATACAGAGAGCTTTGGTGAGAACTAAACAAATATTTCATTACTGCATTAGTAATTTCTCGCCAGAAATGACATCAGAAGTAGAAAATGTTGGTCAAAAACGTACATTTACACACAAACTGACCAGCAAACGCAACTTTCGGACGCTATCTTTTTTTCAAGCTCAACTGTCACAGAAGGGAAAGCACAGGATTGTGGGATATCAAAGGCAGCGAAGGATACAAATATGCTGCCTTCAAAAATTGATCAGATAAGGGTCTCTCAGGAGACAGGAAGTGAAGCTAACGTTAGATTCGGACATGCCTTGTTGCCTTCCTGCCTTGAAATGTGTCCTCCGAAGGCAGCATTTTCCAGGTTTCGGACGCAGCCAATATGAATATTTTAAGAAAAGGTCTCCATATTAAGTTACTTATTGAAATGAACAACAGCTGACAAGCTCCACTCAAGAGTCACACTGATTGGTTAAAAGGTTAATTATCGAAATGAAACAATCACCCAAACATTTTTACACACACTTTTAGTCACCAAACAAAAAGGTCACATTTGCCATTACAATACAATAGACAACATCAAAGAAACTCAAGGACAAAAGTGCCCATTCATACCTAGACTTTTCAAATAGAAGATCCAAAAAGCCTCTTGTTTCTTCCTAATATAATCATACCACCTCTTGTACTCTGTTTTATCTTTGAAATAACAAAGAAGAAAAAAGATTATATTTAATGGTTACACTCACAAAAAATTATTGCAACAGGGCTCTTTATATCCTCTCTGTTTATTACACTTCTATGTTCTGTAAATTTTATTACATGGACATTGAATCATATAAATTACATTTTTGGCTTGCATGTTATAAAACTCTTAATAAAGGACTCTTATTTCAAGGATGATTAAAAAACTGTCCCTTACCTTACCCGCATCCAACCTCAGCCAGAGTTTTGCAATACATGAACAGAATAAGTACATTGTACAAAACAATTATTATTAGTAGTATTAGTATTAGTATTATTATTATGTGCATAGTAGTTAAAGACACCTAATATAAAGAGTGATTAAAATGTTCTTCTCACTAAGAACAATCTTTCAGTAGCACTTTATTTTACAGTCCTGTACCGCATGTACATACCATGTACTTATTATAGCAATTACAATAACTGGGTTATTACCCTTAACCCTTAACCTATCCCTAAACCTATCCCATGTAGTTACCTTACCAGTGCTTTCTTTGGTAACTACACTGTAAGTACATAAGCTGTAAAATAAAGTGTAACCATTTTTTCCTTTTAAGAACTGAAAGGTCCTTTAGCAACAACCAAAATGTGCATGTTTTGCAATACAACATGAACACTATAAGTACAGTGCAGCTAACAATTGCTTTTTTGGCGTTAATACATAGTTAAGACACTTAATAAAAAGTGGGACCAAGGTTTTTCTCTCCAGTCTCTGGCTGTCAGGCCCCACTCCGCCTATTGTACTGCTGTGGAGGGCTGTACTGAAAGAGTCATTGTTGTGATCAGAACAATTGATGGTGAAGTCACTGCTGTTTTTGGAATTTACAGGAATAACACCACTCAACGTATTACTATATCATCTTATGCATTAAATAAAAATGTAGTGTATAATGGTACAGTATAGCTTCCCACTAAAATGATGGCATCAGATTACAAACAATATTATTAATTAAATGCAATTATGTTAGGAAGCCTGATCAGATGCTGGGATGGGCTCCAGCACTCCTACGCTAAAAAAATAAATAAATCAGAGTTTAAAAAATTGAGTTAAAAACATCTTGCTTATAAAGAAGTAGAAAATAATTATTTGTATTTGTAACAATTACATTTTTAGGTTAATGGTCTATACCAGTGGTTCTCAAACCTGTCCTGGAGTACCACCAGCCCTGCACATTTTGTATGTCTCCCTGGATCTGACACACCCATTGCAGGTCTTGTGCTATGTATGATAATACGCTATGTATCTGTTCAAAACACTGCAGTTCTATTCATGACTTATCTGTGGATGAAGTAAGTACAGTAAGTAGTTAAGTAGAAAATGTTTAGTCATTTATCAGAAAGATTCATTTAGCACAGTGATCCAAACTGCTATGGAACACACTTACTCATCATATCAGCATTGGCTATTACCTAACCATTGCTTCTCGCAACAGGATGCATAGACTTGAGTGTATTAAAGACTTGATGATTTAGTATATTATCTTTGTATCTAAAATTGTTATTTGTTTCGTTTTTTAAATATGTAATGTAGCCTAGCCTATTAGTGTGGACAAATTTAAAGAGTCTCTTTAATAAAGATGGTATGCTTTACCTATAGATTAGCCTACCTTGTGACACTCTTTTTTAAATTATCCCTTATTATTGCATATAGTGTGCAGTGCACATCAAATCTTACAAAACTGAACTTACACTTAACTGTTAACTTACACTTTCTACTGTAATAAGGTGAAATTAAAAGTTTTCCTTTAAAAGAACATTTTAAATCATTATGTTTTAATAATATTTTATCATTAAAAAGAAGGACACTTATTTTGATGTGTTAACATTACAACTACACAATTAATAGTTAAAAGATCGCAATCTCGATTCAAATACCCACACAATCTCATTCCTAAATGACAACAGGTCGTCTGTGTCTATTAAACCTTTGACAAAGTCACACCAGAACATTCAGATCTGCGTTGGCGCTGCCGCTGAGCCAAATTGGAGCATTTAAATCAGTGTGCGAACATCACATTTGTTTTTTGCTTTAGTTATTTATTTTGTCCTGCAGCAGAGCCCTGTTTAGGTTTGAGGATGTGCACACACCTTCTTTGTATTTTTACAAATATTCATATAATCACAGAAGTACTAGGATAAAAGTTTATTGTTGGGATATAAACACTGATATCAATTAACAGAAGCGATCAAAATAGAGCAAATCACCTTTTGGAAGTAACTTCAAATAATGTTTGGATCATTATATTGTTACACCAGTAGGTGGCGACAAGTGACTGTTAAAATTATTCATCCAGTAATGAAACAAGTGAAGTATTTATGAGTTATGCCAAGTTCCAGGCAACCCGTAAGTCATGTTTTTCCAACCTTCTTCGCATAAAATTGCACTGGAACGGCAGTCAAACCTGTGACTTCCCACCCGTGAACTCGTATTAGATCGATGTACTCCCAGTTACGAGCTCTGACGTCACATAGCCCACGAAACAACAATGGCAGCCCCCGGTGTTTATAAAACAAATATACAAATAACGTAAAATAAAAGGTATAGCGGCTTCCTAGAACGCAGTATTAGTCATTCTTATTATATATATAATTCATTCAGATTAATTTAACATCTTAAATACACAGCAGCAATTAACATTTTGTTATGTTATGTTGTTTAGTTGTCTGTTGAGAATTGTAGTTAACACACTAAAGTACATTGAAGTATGATTTTAACTGTAGTAGCCCATGTTATTGTCACAAATGGTTGCAGCAATGGTAATAACACTCAGGATTTAGTCACGGCAGTCTCTCTTTATTAAAAAACAAAAAGGTAACATAAACACTCTGGATACTCAGGATCAACACTCGAACAGAACCACCAACTAAATTGGACAATGAACTTACACAAGGCAAACTCATACACGGAAATTAACAACAGTTGCAAAACATAATCATATCATCCCCCCATCAAGAAGGTGCGGCCTCGTGCCTTATAAACAACAATCAAATACAAAGAGTCCAACGGAGGAGGATTGGAGGGAGTTTAGGAGGTGGGCGCAGTGGAGGCACACAGGACAAACATAAGAGCCAGGGCAGAGCAACCAGTGAGAGAGTCTAGGGAGGAAACGATGTAGGCAGGAACCAGTGAGGAGTTAATGGGAGGAGGAGCCAGGGTGGAACCCTCAGCCATAATCTTAGGGCCAAAGCCTACGGCGGAGTCGAGTGAGGGATGAGCCATGGTGGAGACTATGCAGGTGTGACCAGGAGGAAGACTGACCGAGAGGAGGCAGATAGTGATGGAGACCCAGGCGAAGCCAAAAAGCTGAAGAGTACGGGCAACACTGAAGGTCCTGGAGACCAAGGGGGAGCTGCGGGGATGTGCGACCAGGGGGAAGCCAAGGTGCTTGAGGACTGAGGCAGAGCCGAAGGGAAGGTGGAGCCAGACAGAGCCCAAGGGGTGGAGGAACAAAGCCCATGTGAAGGTCCGGAAGTCCATGGCGAAGGCAGAGCAATGACTGACCAAGGTAAAGCCAGAGGGACAGGGAAGCCTGGTGGAGCCATAGGGACAATGAGCCAGGTGGAGCTGAGTTGACTGGCAGAGGTGGAGTGATGGGCACAGAGGTTCTAGACAGAGCAAATGGGTCAACAGTCCAGGGCTGAGCTATAGCAAACAAACAGTCCAAGGCAGATACACAATGCTTAGATCAGGCAGAGTAGGAGGAGACACTGGAGTGAGACAGTGAGGACTGGGCTGAAGGACTGGGGCAGTGCAGGCAGGAGTTTAACAAACTGGACACACAAGTTTCTCAAGAATGACCTTGGCCAAAGCAGAACAGACAGACTTCTCAGGGATGGACTCCTTGGCCAATACAGGACATTGAAACACAATGAAAAGCAGAGAAATCATTCCTGATTTGAGCGCTATTCTAAGGTGAGTAGCATGTACAAAAAAAAGAAAATTACACTTCAAATAGCCAGATGATGAACTTAATTATCCTACAAACAAAACAAAGTGTGGAAGTTTGGACACTTCCTGCACTCAACTGTCCCAACTTTCCTTGCATAGCTGAGGGGCTCTGATGTTGGATGATAACCTTATAAAATACTAGATGGTAGAGTACATAGTGCATTGTATAAGTGCATAGTGTATAACGTGTCATTTGGCACACAACTTAGGTCTGTAGGATCTGTTTTTGTCTCTTATAGATGCAATCAATCAATTAATATTGGAATACATCGTATTATTTGTGTTTGTATGGCAGGTTTTCTGTAAAGACACTGTTAGAGAAGTACACAGCAGAGCCCATTGATGACTCGTCTGAGGAGTTCATTAACTTTGCTGCTATTCTGGAACACATCCTCAGCCACCGCTTTAAAGGTAAGAAATAAAAGAAGGTAAGAAATCACTAGAACACTTACTTTTTAACTGTATTAGAACATTAAGGATATATTTAAGCCAGTGATGTGAATGGAGGCATGTATCTTGCAGGCTCTGGCAGCTGGTTTGATGGCCAGCGCAGTTTTTGGGACTTCATCCGTCTGGCCTGCAGTAAAGTCCCCAATAACTGCATAAGCAGCATTGAGAACATGGAGAACATCAACTCCTCACGAGCAAAGGTGGGCATGCAAAAGAGTTATAGTAGGATAAGTAAATACCGTAATTATCAATGCTGCATTCTATTTAATACACAAACAAAGAAATCCATGGTACTTTTTTGCACCACAGTAATGGTAAGATAGAAATACCTAGGTTCTTACTTAGGGATAGTTCACCCAAAAATGTAAATTGTGTCATCATTTACCTCCTCATGTCATTCCAAATCTTTATTGCTTTCTCTCTTCTGTTGAACATAAAAGAAGATATTTTGAGAATGTTTTTAGTCCATACAATGGAAGTCAATGCTAACCAAAACTGGTTACCAACTGGTTAGCAACATTCTTCAAAATACATTTTTTTTTATGTTCCACAGAAGAAGGAAAGTCATACAGGTTTGGAATGACCTGAGGGTAAATGAATGACAATTGTCATTTTTGGAAACTGTTATGAATACTTGAAAAAAATGCTTGACAATAATTTGACTGATATATTTTATTCTCATAAACACTTAACTGGACTCAACTTATTTTAAAGGTGTTCATTAATGTTTCTGCAGCATATGCATGTTTGATATGGTTTGTATGATGAAGCTTGCAGTGATTTGTGCTTCATCCATGCCTCTAGGGCAGAGCATGGCTACGGGTTGCACTAATGGAGAAACGTCTGTCTGAATACATCGCCACTGCTTTGCGAGATAGTCGCACCACAAGGTCAGACTAACAGAGAAAAAACTCAATCTTAATCATACCACCAATATGATCTATTTATGGTCACACCCAGGCATCAATACATGTATCCAGTTTAAACGTAACAATTTAGTCAGCCATTAAGAACATTAAACTATTGAATGTAGAAAATGGTAAATCTGTAATGTGATTGTGTGTGTTTATGTATTGCATGTGTGTGTTTGTCTGCAGGAGGTTCTACGATGAAGGTGCCATAATGTTGCGAGAAGAAGCAACTGTTCTGACTGGAATGCTCATTGGACTCGGAGCGATTGACTTCAGGTAAGAGGATGGATATTGTGAGGGATATAAAACACACACAAATTCTCAGCATGATGGAACCTCATAAGTAATTGATTTGGAAAGCTTTACATAGGCAGCAACCACACTAATGTAAACCGTACGATATTATAATGCTGGTTCTGTAACCAAGCTAGAATGTTATTTAATCTTTGTTGATCTGTGTTTGTTGTCAGTTTCTGTTTGAAAGGAGAGGCTCTGGATGGGAAGTCTGAGGCTGTTATTGACTACACTCCTTATCTGAAATTCACACAAAGGTGAAGAACTTTTATATTCTATTGTACAACTCCGTTTCATGCAGGGAATGGTGTGGGTGAAATTTTATTTAGATTTTGTATTTTATTTATATCACCCCGGCTGCACATCATATTTTAATCGTGAACACGATTTCTGCTTCTCTCTATTAAACATCGCCACAGATATTGGCCCGCTGGTCTTTTCATTGGTAACAAGCCTCCACAAGCTTTCATTCAAGCAAACATTCTCAGTAGCCTCGTTTCCATTACAGATTTGCGCAAAACTTTTGTGATTTTTTCTAAAAGTCAATAAAAAAATATTGTGAAATGACAGCGTTTCCATTAACCGATGTTATGCGACCAAAACAATTTTTTTCCTCTCGTGATAGGTCATTCCAAAAATTATGCAACGTATGTTGGTAGTTATGTATATCCCAGCCACCGAACTAGCCATTATTTTTAATGGAAGGAAACGTGTGTTATCCAAGCATTAAAGCACCTTATACTTGAGAGTATGAGGTGTTTCTGGGTGTTTCTCCCTCATATCTGCTCCAAGGTCTTGATAAATTGTTGCATTTCTTTGTTAAGAATCCAATATTCCTGTAATTCTATTGTCTTTTATGAGTTTAGTAAAGAACTCTGTCTACATCATCAGATGCGCACATGTCCGGAGACATGGAGTGGGGTCAGACATATGATTTTGACCACTTCATTGAGTTTTGTTTTCTAGAAAGTCTTTCTTTAAAATTAATTTAGTTTTATATAAATTGTATTTTAATTTTGATCAATGTTTAATCAACTAATTGCCTGTATATTTAATAAATAAGAAACAAACGTGCGTTGACGTGCATAACTGGCCTGTTTCCTCGGCCTCTGAGTAAGGCTGAAACTATAGCGTCTTTCTGTTTTAAAAAAAATTCTTGAATTTATGACTTGATTACAGTAGGCCTATAGATAGTTATGATATTTGTGGCTGCACTGGGGTCCGTTATTACTAGGTTAAAGTTACGCCACTGTCCTTATTAGGAGAAAATATATGTCGTTTTAACAACATAAGATCTCTTTATTACAAGCAAAGATGTTGTTTAAAACGCCATAACATCTTGTTATTACGACATATTTGAGTGGAAAGAAATAATATTTAGGCCCTATGTGGCAGCAATGCGTGACCGTACCAGGTGACCTGTAAATGCGGAAAAATGTTTTCCATTGCAGTTTTGCGAAAATTTCCTTTTTCGAATTGCCTGAAAAACCACCTCATGCGAGCATAAAAACTTTTTTGCGATAAATTAGAAAAATAAATTAAAAAATAAGACGCGTTTCCATTGGCCGTATTTTCAATTCGCACTTCAATTTGCGCAATTTGAAGGGTAATAGAAACGCAGCTAGTGATGTACTGTAATTAATTCAAACATAAATCTCGACTATATTGTTTGCAGTTGCTGAATAAATACACTTGTACAACCTCTGTGCCACATTGCAAATTCTTTTTTAACATTGTTTTAAATTACATTCACATAACGACAGCATTTTGCTTCAGGGGGTTGGGCAGAAGGTTAATCTTCTTCTAAAATTGCTTCTTTCAGTTTTTCCTCCCTGTTTGGCCTGAAAGACTTTGTTTGTAGTCATCCAATTTGAAATGGAGACTACAAACATAGATCTGGATCTGAAACGCGAAATGTTTACTCTGAAATTGTTGTTGATAATAAGTGATCAACCGATTTTACATTTGATCACAATTAACTATTATGATATTGTATCATATAAGAGATACACATTTTTTTTTTTAAATAAAATGAATTTATATACAATAAGGAAAAAATTAACCCAAAATATTATAAAAATGGAAAATGCGTAATTCTTTGATAAGGCTGCTTTTGGAAGTGACAACTATTTCCTAAAGTAAATCTATAGAGTTCAGTCAGATGTGAATTCAGTGAGAATTTTGAACTGATGACTCTTTAAACGTTTCATTAAAAATAGCTTTTAATTAATTTCTGTTAATCAGCCAGGTAGCCACTGTTATTGGTTGGTGTTGATCAGTTGACTATAGCCAAATATAGTTTAAATATATGTATCAGTTTATCATTAATTTTGACAATGTACAGCCACATGTGGTCATTTTGGTTGGCTGTCAATGTTTTTAGTGCTCATCAGCTGTGAAATGTGATTCCAGCAATATCGTTTCTCTCTGGTGTTGTAGTTGTGTTGTGGACAAATTGACGTGAGAGCGCAATTCCAAAAAAGCGCAAATGGGAGTGGAAAGTTCTGTGTGTGATCTACTGACAACACGCAAATTAAAGAACACAGACTCAGCTGGATCATTTCCATAATGAACAACACAGTCTACCAAGAGCAGCACAAATTAGCATCTGGTTTAAGACGTGCTTTTTTTGGGGTGGTATATAATGGTAGCCTGGATGCCAGCCGAACTTAGCCCCGCACACAACATTTGAGGTTGGGAAGTTCGGTCTGGACTTGATCCGTTGTGGAGCAACTATGCTCGAACCAGAGCAGTTCAGACCAATCAAATTGTCAGGACGGGCTTTATACGATGATGGACAGATGATCAACAGTAACGCTATCAGGCTAAAATAATGGTGCAAATATCAGTAAATTGACAAGCGCAAACCTTAGTAAATCCCCATGCGTGATTCATTTAAATACTCTCCTCCCATAAATTTTGCATTTGAAAGAGAAACTCCTAAAAATGCATATGCAATAAGGTCAGCCCTAAAAAAAAACCTTGTCCACGCATTTTCAGCGCTAATTTTTCACTGCTTGTCTTTAGTAAATCCTGATAGTAGTTCTTAACGGCTAAAGAGGATTTGCACGGGTGCAAGCTGTTAGTAAATTTGTCCCTAAATCTTTATTGTTATCATCCTTGGTGTGAAATGGCCTTTAGTGCCACTGCTCAGTTGCCATAGTAATGAGATATTGTGTTTTGTGCAGTTATGATTATCTTAGTGACGATGAGGACGGTCAGAGCGTGGACAGCAGTAACAGTGAGGAGAGCGTTGATCATCCTTACATCCCTCTGGTCACCGATGAGGAGAGCTGGAGGAACAAGTGTCGCAAAATGGAGCAGAGATTCAAAATCGTCAATGCGCAAAAGGTTCAACACACATTTCCTATAGTGGGTGAGTAACACTCAAATTAATGTTTCATGTGCTAAAGTGTGTGTTTTTTTGTATTATTTGTGTTTAGGGGTACCTTGAGGAGCTGGTGAGGCTGCGGGAATCTCAGCTGAAGAATGTGGAGATGGAGAATAAGAAACTAACAGCTGGACTAGAAGAACTGCAACTACAGAGCCAGAAAGAGAAGAGAGAACTGGAGAACATCATACTAGAGCTGCAGGAACAACTGTGAGAGCAACATACACACACATCACTGATTTTTGAGACATGGGATGTTTATGGAATTATTTTTAATGGATTAGTTTAGACATATTCACCTATTTTTGGTGAAACTGCTTCTATTATCAATCATTTAATGTGAATCAACACTGTCAGATACAAAAACATGTATCGTGAAAATGTATTTTGAAAAGAATCATATTTTGGCACATCACATACATTATGTAAAAACAGTAGCTATTTTGTTTTTCTTATGTATCTAGCTACTTAGAATGAGGGAAATTATCTAACAATCCCTCCAAAAAAATATCTTTACTATTTCCGTGACAGTGTTGACATGATTGTGTCGTGAAATATTACTACAATTGTTTTTTAATATATGAATAACTGATCATGTTAACTAAAATTAAAGAGGTGTGAAACTTTAACAAAAGTTTATTTCATAGAGTTCTTTTTAAGATACATATTATGATATTACGTTTAATGTATATGTTTATCTAAATGACATTACATTTTGATCTGAGGACCATCTGTGGAAATGTTGCTATTTTAAAAAAATATATATGAAAAACTAAGTCTAAGTGCACTAAGTTCATAATATGTTTTTGTCTTTAACTGTTTTACAGGACAAGTCTGATTCCAGGTGAAGCACATCCTCTTTCTAAGGATTTGTCAATCCCTCTTGTTAACCAGTGGCCAACACTCCACAAATACAACAACCAGGAGGACAGGAAATTATACCACAGGTGATAAGAGGCTCTCTTTCATATGGGCTAGCTGCTTACTCAAAATCTCAGTCATTAAAGGTGCAGTGTGTAGTATTTATGAGGATCTATTGACAGAAATGCAATATAATTTACATAACTATGTTTTCAGTGGAGTATAAAGACCTTACATCAGAGGTCTTCATTCCTGCTCCTGGGTACCCACTGTCCAGCAAAGTTTATTTCCAACCTGATTCAGCACAACTGCCTGTATATTTTCAACAAGTCGTCCTGAAGAGCTTGATTAGCTTCAGCTGTCTTTGATTAGGGTTGGAGCTAAACTCTGCAGGACAGTGGGTCCCCAGGAGCAGGGTTGAAGACCTCTGCCTTACATAATGAACCGTTATGTTTTTATCATCTACATACACCGCGGGTCCCCTTACAGTGCAATCGCCATTTTGCGCCGTCATGTTTCTACAGTAGCCCTAAATGGACAAACAGCTCTACAGAGCGCAAGTCACTTTCTGCTCTCTCTGGCGACGACATTTTTGTCCTGTGTCGGCCACCATAGCTTCTCTATGTGCTTCGAAAGGTAGCGGTGGGTGATTTTAATTCACCCACCCAAAATAAATTACACACTGCACCTTTAACCAACCGGCTGGCGCTGTGTATTGATTTTGTGTTACTTATGTACTGTATATACTGTATATATTTAGAATGCTGACAAATTTTTTTATGGCAGATGAACTTATGCTGTGGGTCTGTTGTCTTCTAGGGGTAGTTTCCCCAGCCCGGAGCCACATATCAGCCTATCCACAGATTCTCAGAGGTCGGAAAGGAAACAGAATGGAAAATCCTGGTGCACAGCAGGTATATCTTAAAACCCAACTACAAGCTTAAACTTGGCATGAAATGGAAGTTGCAATAGTATTTTCTTCTCTATTGTGACGCCTATCCAAGTGAAACAGCTTTTTGAATTAGAAAAAAAGGTTTCACTTTATTTAGATAGTCCACTTTAAACATTCTACTAACTATAAGTAACTTTGCAACTACATGTCAACTAACTGTCATTAGAGTATTAGTTGACTGTCAGTAGACTGGTAGGTTATGGTTAGGCGTTAGGGTTCGGGTTAGTAGAATAAGTTGAATTGTAGTTGCCAAGTTACTTATAGTCAGTAGAATGTCTGTTGGGGGACCAAAAAAATAAAGTTTTAGTAAATGTTAATCAGACGGTCTAAAAATGCTCTAATGACAGTTAGTTGACATGTAGTTGCAAAGTTACTTATAGTAAGTAGAATGTCTAAAGTGGACTATCAAAATAAAGTGTTCCCGAAAAAAATGTAGGGCGAGAGTGACATGTGAGTGAAAGGCTGTCCCACCCTCGTGGCAGTAAACATGTCATCAGAGAAGAGATGTAAGGGATGTGCAAGAGGGAGGGGAAGTAATTTTGATTAAAGATTACGAGGGCACATGAAAAATTTAGAAACAATACAATATAGATACTGCAATTCTGAAACAATAATCGTTCAATTGATTACATGGTGACTTTAATGTGGTAGCTTTGTTTTGAACTTGCTGTCTAGTTTTAGTGGTTGTTCAGCGAAGCTAGGTTTTTGGAGCATGGTAACTAGACTTTTGACTATCAGGTGTGGTCCTCTTTAGAGCTTATTCTGACAGAAAATACCTACTTAGGTGGAGTCGGTCTATGGATCAAACAAGTTGATCAAACTGAAACTGTCTGAATTGGTTTGAGAATCGGGTTGAATGGTTTGTTCAGTTCCCTGCGCGCACTGAATCTTTTCTCACTCTGAGTCGTAACAGGGAATTTAAGAACATCAAGAGCGTTGGATGAAGTGTCCGTGGACCTAACATTAAAGTCAATTAAAGGCAAATCTGCAAATGCATCCTATTATTTGCCAGCGATGAACATCTTTATTGGTTGAACATCTGTGTATGTTGTTTGTAAACGAGCTATCTTCGATTTCAATTAATTCAGGTAATACATTTTTACAACCAAACAGATTATTACGCCACGATACCACTACTACAAAAGGATGACATTACCAGTAATATTTGGACATATACCTCAATTTATACATTAGAAGATTAGAAGATTGCATTTGTAGTATTTGACTGGTAAACTATCAGTATATTTATATGTTCACTTGTAGTGCAGTTACAGTCCAAATAAAATACTTAATTGTAAACTAGTTGTGCACTCAATGTTTACTATTGTTCCACCTAAAGTATACTTAAAAGTATACTTTTGTACACTAAAAAGTGGTCCAATTTAGTCCCAAGTAGTATTGAAGCAGTACACTTACAAGTATACATCTAGTACATTGATATTAGTTTACTTTCTACATAAAGTATACTTAAACATTTACTTGCACTTAAAGGTGCAATAGGTGATTTTCTACAGACACATTTTTTTGTTATACTGGTTGAAAGTCTCCTAATTTCCTGATAGCAATCACTATGTTAAGCGTTTTTAATGTATTTTTATAATATATACCCAGAGCTGCCAACTCTCACGCATTGGATTGGTTTCACACGCTCACACGCTCACACGCCACACCCCCAATTTCTCACGCTGAAGTGTCAACCCGGTCGGTCAAATGCCTGAAAGATGAGTTTATCTATAGATCTACTTGTTGAGCCACTCGTGATCTAGTTATGCTTTCGGTGAGGGGTTCAAGATAAATGTGCAAATAAATACAGTGTAGTGCGACCAAAAGCTACATTCTGTTTTGGGTTCTGACGAGAAAGAGCCTGTAATGAGCGAAGCGGTGTGGTGTGACGGACGCTCAGCTCAATAATCCGCTCTATGAAGGCGCTCCACTCATGAACCGCGTACTCAACGGTAAAACAACGCACTCTCAAATCCTGCTCAGACATTACATTTATCTGTAGGCCTACTTGTTGTAGCCACTAAACAATTTATTTTGTTTCATATTTATGTTTAAATATTATAATGCTATTTTAAAATTTAATCTAGGCTATTATGAAAAGTGCAAAGATGCGTATAATATGTCAAAGACTTCTTTAAGTTTTGTTTTGTAGAAATTGGATCTTAATTTTAACCAATGTTTCAATTGCCTGGATTTAATAAATAAGAAGCAAATAGACTATATCAGACAATAATCGTGACGGAGGCGCCGGAGCACTTGCATTGCACATGAACTGGAGCGCATCTCATAAATATACCGAAACGCAGCAGGCCACTTGCCTCACAGACATGAGAAATATGTGTATAAAAAGCTTGAAATGTCCACTTTTAAATTTAACAATTCAAAACTATATATATATATATATACACACAGTGGGGAGAACAAATTTTCGCTACACTGCCGATTATGCCAATTTTTATCATAGGTACACTTCAACTGTGAGAGACGGAATCTAAAACAAAAATCCAGAAAATCACATTGTATGATTTTTAAATAATGAATTTGCATTTTATTGCATGACATATGTATTTGATCACCTACCAACCAGTAAGAATTCCAGCTCTCACAGACCTGTTCATTTTCCTTTAAGTAGCCCTCCTGTTCTCCACTCTTTACCTGTATTAACTGCACCTGTTTGAACTCATTACCTGTATAAAAGACACCTGTACACAATCAAATCAAACAGACTCCAACCTCTCCACAATGGCCAAGACCAGAGAGCTGTGTAAGGACATCAGGGATAAAATTGTAGACTGTTGGCGCAATTATTAGAAAATGGAAGAAGTTCAAGATGACAGGTCAATCTCCCTCGGTTTGGGGCATCATGCAAGATCTCACCTCGTGGGGCATCAATGATCATTAGGAACTACACGGCAGGACCTGGTCAATGACCTGAAGAGAGCTGGGACCTCAGTCTCAAAGAAAACCATTAGTAACACACTACGCCGTCATGGATTAAAATCCTGCAGCGCACGCAAGGTCCCGCTGCTCAAGCCAGCACATGTCCAGGCATGTTTGAAGTTTGCCAATGACCATCTGGATGATCCAGAGGAGGAATGGGAGAAGGTCATGTGGTCTGATGAGACAAAAATAGAGCTTGTTGGTCTAAACTCCACTCGCCGTGTTTGGAGGAAGAAGAAGGATGAGTACAACCGCAAGAACACCATCCCAACCGTGAAGCATGGAGGTGGAAACATCATTCTTTGGGGATGCTTTTCTGCAAAGGGAACAGGACGACTGCACCGTATTGAGGGGAGGATGGATGGGGCCATGTATCGCGGAATCTTTGCCAACAACCTGCTTCCCTCAGTAAGAGTATTGAAGATGGGTTGTGGCTTGGTCTTCGAGCATGACAACGACCCGAAACACACAGCCAGGGCAACTAAGGAGTGGCTCCGTAAGAAGCATCTCAAGGTCCTGGAGTGGCCTAGCCAGTCTCCAGACCTGAACCCAATAGAGAACCCATCACTCACAGTTGAAGTGTACCTATTATCAAAATAATATATATATATATATATATATATATATATATATATATATATATATATATATATATATATATATATATATATATATATATATATATATATATATATATATATATATATATATATATATATATATATATATATATATATATATATATATATATATATATATATATATATTCATTTTTTTTTCTGTGTACAGTAATGATGCTCAATGAGACAAAAAAAAATTTGCTTTGTACGCGACAAAATTTTGGTTGGCCCCACCAAATCTCACTCCAATATTTTTTGAAAAGTTGTTAGCCCTGATATACCATCTGTGGAAGGCGTAGGTCCATAAAATGTTTGTTCAATCATTGCATTCAGTCTGAATGAAATGATTGCATGTGTTCCCTGCTAGTCAACGTGTGTTTGCATACCACTGCGCAGCCTGATCACACAGACATATTACAGTACATCATCAGCGCGTTCACGTGCGCTGTGCAGACAGAGCGAGACTGTAGTTATTGTAGTACTGTTACTCACTGTACTGTAAAGTTTTCTCACCGTGAATGATGCATGATATAATCCAATAACGTTGTCTCTGGTTGTCTAGCTTCTGGTCTGTGCACGTTCATGGGTTTTGGAGAAGGCCTGGCTTTGGACGGCCATTTGCAGGGAGGTTGGGACTGTAGGCTTTTAATGTTAGCAGGCTAAAGTTAGCATTTTCCAGATCACCTATTGCACCTTTAAGTATACTTAATAAAATTAACTTTTCATAAGGGTACCACCTTAAAGTCACCATGAAATCAAATTTGAGTGTTTATTATAAATTATTTAAATAAATCTGTGCACATTATTTTTAAATTTATATAGCCTCATAATCTCTAATCAAAATAACTTCTCCCTCTCCCAACAACTCTTTTATGATAACTTGTGCACCGGTGTAAGGGTTGGACAATAAAGCTCCTTCCAGCAACTGGTCACTAGATCACAGCAATTGGCGAACTCAAACAATCCAGTCAATTCCTGATGGACAAAGTCAAGTCCCGCCCCAAATTTCTTCTAATTTAATAAGCCTTTTCAATCTGATAAACATCACAATGGGGATGAAAATGCGATTGCAACTAATGTTTCTTACCAACTTAAAGGGAAAAGTTGTCAGTTGTGGATTTTCCATCAGGAAATGCTATTGGTATTCATCAATAATCTCTATTTCCTCCATTTTCATTTCAGAAAAGGACTACACACCCTCTATGTTAGGTCTGTGTGGTTCTCTGTCCTCTTTACCCAGCTGTAAGTCCCTGCCAAGCCTGAGGTCGACAGAGTGCCTGGTGAACATCAGCGCAGAGCCCAGTCCTGCTCTAACCCCCAGCTAGGAACAGCAAATGAGACCAATTTCACAAGCAGAGAGAATCTACACTGTCATCTAAGACATCCAAAGATATAATGGCTCGGGTATAGCCTGTGTAAACCGTGTTACTCTAATTCTCGCAGAAGTATCATCCTGTTTCCCCTTGAAGTGAAATAGCTAGACCACTGTAAATATTGTGAGATGTTTTCTCACAGATTTTTCTTTGCAGAGCTATTCAAATGCAGGTATCTCTGAATGTCTTTGCTGTTCAGGTCTTTCTCCTGACTTGTTGCGGTAACCAGGGAAGGCAAACTGTGGACTATGCACTGACTGACCTGAGACCTGCCTGAATTGTCACTATGAGATGCCAACACAGTTTTCCCACATTCTGTTGCCCTTTAAAATCTCCTATGGGAACATACACTTACAAAACACCTGCAAACAAAATCAAACAGACAGTTACAGTCAGAAATTAACTATGAACGATGTGTGAAAGAAAGCATATTATAGTTACAAAGTAGTATTTTGACATTATCGTCAATTTTGTTTAATTCTCACATTTCAACCATCTAAACATCACCTTTCTGCCAAATAACATGCAAGAACTGATAACAAGATTATGTATATGTCTTACTTTACAGTCTACTGTACAGCTACAGTGGTAATAAAATGAAAGACATTTCCGGAATAGCTGCCTTATTCTTCTTTTCTTGCCTGTTGAAATAAGTTTGAGCATCCTGCACATGATGGCAGTGTACTATTGCTGAATGACCGATAGTGAACAAATGGACCAGTATATATCTGCATACTGTTGTATTGTACTGTATGTTTGACATCTATTTGTCATCTGTTGTTGCATCATTACAATACGTCTGCAATGTGTGGCCCACTGTCCTTTTTGGTATATTAGCAGCAGATTTGCATAAATTTTAATCGCATTGGCATCATATAAAACTGATAAGCTAGATTTCCCCCCTCCATTGTCAGTGTAATTGAAAGTCTATTTGTTTGAGAATGTGTGTGTGTTGTGTTAGACAGCTGTTCACCTTCAATTAGCGTTAAATGAATTTGTTTTTTTTTTTATTCATTGCACATTTCGTTGTTTAAAAAGCCATTGGAAACTATGCTGTTTGTCACTTAAAATCGCAATAAAACTGCCTTTTTTGTCCTAATGTTTTCCATTGAGTTATAGTTGTTCCCTCTGTCTTTATTGTTTTTCTCTTCTGTTCCACTGGACAGCCAATCTCTAAATGTATGTTTTTGTTTTTAGGACTGTAACAACTTGACATGTAAATGCATAAAAAAAATCTTTAGTTTTGTTTCCTTAAACAAATTTTTTTTGAGTGCTTCTGGGTGTGCTGTATATAGTTTGTGGGCGTTAAGACTAATGGTAAGATAAGAGAAAGATACTTGAGTGGAACAATGAGAGAAACTGGTGAATTTAACTCTCTGATACATGAATTATTAATTCACAAAAAAAAAACACTTGTCAGAATGTTGATGCTATGGGAACACTTCTGCGTAACCGGTCTGTGAAGTTTTACGCCACTGGCCTAAGTGGTGGACATAAATGCAGAGAGCCCAAACAGGCCCTAAAAGATAAAGACTCTCCTGTTCCGCAAACTGTAAAGGCAGATGAAAGAAGACCTGAAAAACCACATAATGTGTCACTGAGGAAGGCACCTTTGGGACAAAATCCAGCCTAGGATTAAGAATAGCTTTGACTCCACCAGGAGCAAAATCCTGGCAGGAGGAGGCAATTTTGCCTGGCTCCGCCCTCCTACGTACTTCCGCTCAATTTTCATCTTCCTTCAGTACTCCGTCTGGGACTGCGGTATAGTCTTAGGTTTTCTCCGAACAAATTTTTAGCGCTCCAATCAGCGAACAGAGGGAGTGACTGAGAACGATGACGTTGATGTCGTGCGCTAGTTTGAGTTGTAGTTCAGTAATGGCGGCGGAGAAAAGATGCGAGCGAAGCCATTCATTCCGTTGTGGCACCACTGCCGAATGTCCAGAAGTTAAAGCTGGATCAAGAACAATCTTTGCTGAGTTTTTTTGGTGGCCATAATGTTGTGTCCCGGGAAAAGTTTGATTTTCCAGCTCGCTCCGTTAGTTGTGAAGGAGTTGGCTGAAGCCCCGGTAATTGTTTCGCGTGTGGTCGGAAGGTATTGTCATCATTTACAGGGGCTAGTCAGTGATTTTATTGCCGTCCGTCTCCCACCACCCATGTAAAAATCCCCAGCCGAATTACCTACTGTTTAGACAAACACCAAGGTCGTGTGGTCATTTAATTGCTGTTCGAATCCACATCTCTGGGTTTTCAAGAATAGATCACTTCAAAATTCACTGTTTATATCCTTTTTGACAACTGCAGAGCACCGTGCGGTTGCGCTTCGCTGTAATTTGGATGCATTTCTAGAATTGTATTTCTTTAAATGCTAGCAAGTATTTTCAAGAGCAATATATTTCATCACCGCTCAAAAAATAAAAGGACGAAAAGCACGTAAACATTTGAACTGGGCCGTTATTTACGGCAGCATATATTCTTATCATACCAAGCATATGATATTTTATTTACAGTATACAATCATATTATGGACCTCGTGAGCAGCGCAAAACTCTCCCCTCCACCGTGAATAAATTACAATCCGAATGCACAAGGTTTTATCACTGAGGTGGCTGCACACATTTATTTTTATGGACTTCCATGTGAGAAATAAAGGCGAACGGCGCATGACATGCGTCACGACCAAACGTTAGCGATTGGTTATGGCAGATCCAGAGTGGCTCTTGGCAGATCCAATAGTTTTAAACTTCAACAGAGCACCCGCCTTCAAGGAAGTAAACGCTTGTCAATGGAGAGTGGCCATACTCTCTGTACAAATGAAATGTACGAGAGTCTGGTAGGACCAGGCTAGAGGCAACTGACATGGGCTGTAAAGATCCCTCAGAATGGAAGGAGGGCCATCCAGGAGAGATATCAGGTCTGAACACCAAACTCGGGTTGGCCAAAACGGGGCTATGAGTACCAGACAAATCCCATCCTGGCATATCAAGGCTAGGACTCCCGGGAGCAGAGCAATCAGAGGAAAAGTGTACAGATGTAACCTCGACTACGTCAGTACCATAGTGTGAATCAGAGTGGACAGCTCTGCCTAAACAGGATGTTGCTTCCTTATTCAGTTACCAGGAATGTAGACTGCTCTCAGTGAGAGCAGCTCGCCCTAGGCCCAAAGCAGGATCTGACGCAAAAGGATTTGGAAAGAGGGCATGAACGCAGAATGGTTTATGAATGCAACTACCGAAGTGTTGTCTGATTGGACAAGAACATGGTAGCCTCTAAGATCTTGGAGGAAGTTTTTAGAGCCAGAAATACGGCCCTCATCTCCAAGCAATTTATATGCCAAAAAAGATAGTGAGCTGCAGTCTAGGACTGCACCCCTGACCGGGAGGGAAGCATCTGACATTGGCATTTTTCAATGACACGATACCCCCAACATGGGACTTTGGGCCAAGAACAATGGTTTCTTCCCCATCATAAGCATCTGCATGTAACCCTGATAACACAAATAGTGACCATATATGGACTATATAACCTATAGTGACCACAATAGTTTGCCCACGGGGAAAACCCCTTGGTCTTGAGCCATCACTGCAATGGTCTCATGTACAGTACAAAAGGCCCAAAGGAATCACGTTGGATGCAGCTGCCATGGGGTTTTTTGCCAGTAGCCTTCCGAGCAGAAATTACGGCACTCAGATCTGGCCTCTCTGCAACACAATGGCAATCATCAAATTGCAGAGGGAGCAGGCCATAATGCTTGGTGGTGCAGAGAGCCAAAACTGTGGCCCGGCGGAGTTCTGTGCCAATTCTCTCGCCTACATCCAGGTCTGCAGTGGCACACGCTTTGCCCACCAACCCAGCTGTAACCCTGCAAAGCTTGGTGGGCAGCGTCTGAGCCTTCAGAGACAATGCCGATTCAGACGAGAGTTAGCTAACGTCTCGTCAAACTTAAGCATTGCTCCATGTCCATGATCGTTTAGACCTCCAATTGTCGGATAGTTGGACAAGGCAGGTGTATAAACATAAGCCGAATACGGTTTTAACCAGGATCTCATCAACTCGGTGTAGGGATCCAGAAAAGTTGAAAGGCTCCTATGCGGAGGTTTTGCTTTTTCAGATAGAAAGTACTAATCCAGTTTACTTTTCCTGAGCGCTTACTGCTCCTCGGCTGGCCAATCAAGGGATGGCATTTCCTCAAATCCTCCCGCCTCAATGTTAACCACATCCAACTCCTTGGAGCCAGATATAGTTAACATCGGGCCCTCGTTCAGATCAGAAGAAACTACAGAGCAGACTTCTGGATCCAAAACAAAGGTTTTGGGGTTGGCAGATGAGACCTGAGAAAGGGCAGAACACGTCTCAGCTGTATTTGTGACACCCATGATCTGAGCCGCTGTGCTACCATGGGGTGCACAAGCTAGGGTTTCCGCCTCAGAGAAAATAGCCAAGCGGGAGCGGAGCACTCTAATTGAGAGTCATTCTCAATGCACTAAGCCAGCCTCCTCGTGAGCCCCCTGACATGCTTCACTCCCAAACAAACAACATGGAGACACATGCCTTCTGAATTGTTTTCTCGCCATTCCAAAAAAAATGTTCTTTCATATTTTGACAAATATTAAATAAGACAAACGGTTTCACATAGTGCTTCCTGAAGACAAAGAAGCTGACGATGCCTAATGCAGGTACCCTTTTATAGTCATTATGGAACGCCATTTCACGTCATATGACTGCCGTCAGCCAATAGAATTAGCGTGATTTCACACATGCCGGTCATGCGGAAGAGTTCCCATAGCATCAATATTCTGATGCAGCGTTGAGTTCCCTCGAAAGTGAATCCAATGTTTATTTTTACAAAAAAAACAACAACACTGTAATAGCACTGATACAGTTGTACACTGTACTTGTAGGTGTTGTTACTAGAACTTTACAGCAAAACTAAAGCTTGAAAAATACATCTGAAACTATACATGTCTTTTAAAATATAATTGGCAATATGCATCAGCGGGTTCATTTCAGCTCTTTTTCTCATCCATCTTTGTGTTTTAATGTGAGCTATGTCCAGTGTTTTTCGTCTCAGCATCGGATACATGCATTGATTAAACTGAAATTTCTGGCCTCTGAAGAAAATACAAGTAGAATTTGCTTGGGTGTTCTAGGTGGTTGCCAGGGCATTGCAATGTGGCTGCACAAGTTGTTGTGAGTGTTTTTATTATGTTGCTGTGGTTGCTAGGGTCAGAAGGCTCAGATCAAAGTAATGAACAAACATTCTTCCTGTAATGTTAATAGAATGTTTATTCAAAGTTATCTGGTCTATTAATGTTCTCAAACTATTAGCCCATTTTGAACATTCAGGAAACAATCAGAAATAACTTAATAGGATCATTATCATATCGTTCTTAGAATATATTTTTTGTTAGCTGGGGTGTTCTGGGTGGTTGATCAAATCTCAGATATGCATGGAACACATCATTCTAATCTATTTCAAACCGGTTCCTCCTCCAGATGTCACTCTTTTTAATTACAGCATTACTTGAATTTCGGATCACCATGACCCAGGGGTCAAACAAAGAACAAGTGTCAATTATGGGTCAAAGGTCAGCATCATTTGTTCACTGTGGATTGTTGCAGTAAAAAGAACCTAACAGATGTGTCTAAATGCAAAATGGGGACCGGTGGTTCAAAATAAGCTTACCAAAAAGATGTGACACTTGATTAATTTCCCAGCATGCTGCAGAGTGAAGCTAAAGAATGACTTTCGATCTTCAAAATAACCAAATTCTAAGAGAAAGACAAAGAGGAAAAGAAAAAGCCCTTCCTGTTGAATGCGTGGTCAAAGAATGCACAATTTCCTCACGCGAAACACATAAAGAGAAAGCGTTCCTGGATCACTGTCTCAAAACCTCCTTTGAAAGATCTCAAATTCTCTCAGTATTCTTAAAACTCTCTGCAATCCTGAAATATGAAAATATAATAAATCAGAGATATAACAAAACATCTTTTATTTTAAAGAAAAATAATACAAGCATACTTTTCAAACCAAATAAAATGTACAAAAACAAGCGAGTGCAGGGGCCACAAAACAGCTCTTCTGCAAAAATGGGCATATTCAGAAGGTATTATCTCACACAAGCTCCACCCTATGCAAACCACCACTGATTGCACTCCCTGGCCTTTCAGACACTGGAAGGTTATCTCCAACAATACATACTGAAGACACCCACAGGGATGGGACTGTTACACCCTTGGAAGAAATACCACCTCTATACATAGATATGAACAATGTAAAGCAGTTTACAACCAGCTGCCGAATCTGCTTGTTTCCACCAAAGAATGAAAAATAAAAAAGGTGATTGCTACCTTTTTATCTCACAATGACTTTTTTTTCCCTCCACAAAAGGAGTTTAAACATCACAATTCAGACTTTATCATTCGCAATTGTGATTTTATATAGCAGTCAACTCGCAACTGCGACACATTCTGACTTTTTTTCTCAGAATTGTTAGATATAAACTCGCAATTACAAGAATGTCAAGAGTTGTGAGATAAAATGTTGCAATTACTTTTTTTTCTCTCGCAAATTGTGAGAAATAAATGTGTAATTGCGAGAAAGTTGCAATTACCTTTTTAATCTTTATTCCATGGCGGAAACAAGCTTCCAGTCCATACAAATCTCATTTGCACTTGTACATAGGCCTAATATTCAACATGCTTTTAAAGGGATAGTTCACTCAAAAATGAAAATTCTGTCATCATTTACCCACCCTGAAGTTGTTCCAAACCTGTATGCGTTTATTTGTTCTGCTGAACACAAAAGAGGATATTTAGAAGAATGTTTGTAACCAAGCAGAGAGAGCAACCAACCATTGACTACCATAGTAGGGGAAAAAATACTATGGTAGTCAATGGTTGCTCTCTCTGCTTTGTTACAGACATTTTTCAGAATATCTTCTTTTGTGTTCAGCAGAACAAAGAAACTCATACAGGTTTGGAACAACTTCAGGGTGAGTAAATTATGACAGAATTTTCATTTTTGGGGGAACTATCCCTTTAAGGCAATGACATCAACCATCATTGCTTCAGCTTTTGTCCGTTTTGTCCTTGGAAGTACAGCAGATGTCTTCAGAACTAAAAGAAAACGACTCAAAGCCACACAACTTTGATTTTATGCGGTTTCTTGAAGTAGTTAACTTAGTGACTGGCAGAGTTAGCCTAGTATTTGCATAGAAATATATATATATTTTTTTTGTGAATTAATACTCTGCAAAAATTCTGCACTACATTTAATTATTTAAGATCAAGCTTAAAAATGTTTAAGTTAAACGTGTTATTATGGTGTATTTCTGGACAGCCATTTCTTTTAGCCAATCAAAAGGCGAATTCTGAAGGTATCCGCCCACTTCCTAAAATGAATGAAAGATCCGACAGAGCGTTTTGATAGGCAGAGTTCACTTCAGTTTACTCAGTTGGTGTTGAGCAGTAGAGTAACTTTCTCTCAACTCGTATATACGATTAATTAAGTAACGTTATATCTTTTAGTTTTCCGTCTAGTTAAGAAACTAGTTGTTTGCACGCGTCGTCTTTTACGCAGGTTTGTTATGTAACAAAAAGAAGCGTATGAGCTCATGACGCCAGAGTGAGTGTTTGTGGAGAAATGAAGAAGTCCAGGAGCGGATCTGGTCTCCAGCCTCTTAAAGCTACTGTTCCCTTCACACTGCACAAACCAGCTGGAGCTGCCGTCACAAATATCCCTCCAGGTGAAGTATATCATACAAATCAGTGACTATCACAAATGATCTGAGCCAATAAATGTCCTTAAAGATGAACAGGAAATGCTATGTGAATGATTGAGTTTGCAACTACATCATTACTTGAATTTTATTTTTGATGTGCTTTAAACGGTTGGCTTCTCAATTATTATGGTTTCTCATTATCTATGGGCAAATATGAAAATTATCACTAAGTGCATTTCATCTACCCACCCTACAGTTTTCTTCTGGACTTTGCTGGTGCATAGCAGCACATCATCATCGTTACTAATTATAAATACTGGCTGTATAATAACTTACACTTATAAAATGGATGGCTTCATTAAGTTTCATACTCTATATGTCCAATATACATTGGGGAGTACATTAAACATTCGCGATTCAAAAATGTAAAGCTGAAAATTAATAAGCTCTTTTGATTAAAAAAGTATATTATGAAACAAGGAACTTTTATAACATTTGGAGAAGAATAAAGAATAAATATTTCACTAATGAAATAATGCAATTGGTGACACTGGTCATGTGAACTCCTTTGTACTGAAGGTCACATTTTCTTGCTTCCATTGAAGCACAAGATTCTTTGAAACATCTCAAGTCATGGTGGAAAACATGATCTTCTGGTTTTGTCAATGTCAGCCTCAGTGTTGCAGTCATTAAAGCAAAAGACTGACAATCCAAATGCTAAGCCATTGTGATATTCGTGTTAATCTTTACAGCTCAAATTGTTATATTTTAGAGATCCCATCGTATGTAATGCATAGTGTCTTTTTCATATTTTGATGAAAATGTAATACAATAAAAAAAGGATATTGGAGAACTTTTATTACAACCTTTTAGCAATTCACACATTTATTAAAACAAGATATTTAGTAGCATGTTTCCGCATTTAAGTATATAGATAACTGCTTGGCACTTGTTTTCTCTTCATGCACTGTGATTTCAGATGTTTTGTCTGAAAGCCTTTTTATTCAATACACAAGCTTTCTTGGTTCCTCAGGTGATTGGACCAAAGCTGAGTGGTGTTTTCAGAAGCGGATCCAGCGCACACTATCTTTGGATGCGATTGTGGGGCCGTACTTGCAAGGCCAGTGGCCCAAAGTGGGTGACAAACACAGTCCCAGCAGACACGGCAGGGAAGACAAATCCACACAGGTGAAGCGATTCAATGTCCTGACTGAATAAAAAAACGAAAATTTACACAGCTTTAAGGTTCCGTTTGATTGGAAGTAGACGATGGTATTCCATTTAAATACCATGGTACATGAAAATGGTAATCATTGTCCCTATTTACACCTAGTGCATCCACTTTTAGGCCATGTTTATGCCTGGTATTATGATGCGTTTTGAAAAAAAAACATACATTTACCTGCCCATAGACCCTCCCCTCAAAGAAATCAGGACAGAAGTGGTTGAAAGTGGACAAAAGAGACGGATTAAAACACCAGGTGTAAACGGAATGTGTCTCCCTCGTCGATTTGTGATCCGATCAACCAAAATGCATGTTAATACCAGGTGTAAACAGGGTCTTAACATTAATACCAGTGTAAACAGGGCCATGCATTACCATTGTAAATACCAGAGGTCCGTGGTATCTTCTGACACCATCACCGTACCATATTTACTGCAATCACTATGAACTTTAAAGCTCAGCTCAGCTGTGAAGGGAAGTGGGGACATTAGCTTTTCACATTTTTTTAAAATATCATCTGTTTTCAGTTCCTTATCTAAGCCAAAATTTCACTCTTCCTTTTATATCGTTGACTTAAGACTGTTTTACCCACCAAAATTACCTTATAAATGAGTCTTACTGTGGTAAATGTATTTTATTTGCCTGTGATGCTGTTAATAACAAAATATCTAATTGTTCTAGTTGAGAAAAATTAGAATTCTATCTTAGTTTGCTCAACCTTGTGAGTAAAACAAGGATGTAACAAAATATTCAAGATTAGGGGGGGGGGCCAAAGGCAAAATTAAACAAATCGTTCATTGAAAATCTCATATTGATTTGAAAGGGGGATGCGGTGGCTTCAGTCCTGTTTCCAAACTCTTTCTTCCATGAAACAAAAGAAGACATTTAGTGGAATGTTCACACAGCTGTTTTTCCATAGGGCGAAAGCAAGCAGGACAAACAAGCAGATATTTTCTTACGCACAATGAAAGTAGTCCAAATGGATGTCATATTCCAATTTTTTCTGAAGACTTATCTTTGCGTGAGGAACAGATGACAATATAAATCATTATTCACTGTTAATCTTCCCCTCTGCCATAGTTCATTTGAAATAACTCTTGACTGATTCAATACACATGAAATGTCCCTTTAAGAAATCAGCCAGCCCAGTACAACACAATTGCTGTCTAAACAAAATAAAGTGTAGTTTTATGTATTTATGATTGTTGTTATTTTTTGTAAAAGACACCACATGCATGGTTAGCTGGAGCTGAAACAACCGCGGTTGGATTTCACAAACGCTCTGCATCATGGGGAAATTCAGAACATCTCCCGGATGGAAGTGACGTGTGTGCAGGCTCGTTGGTAAGTTGTACTGCACAATAAACATGCCACTTCACTTCTGTTATGGAAATAGCTTGAAACTATAGAAAGTTAATGTGTTGTTGCATGTATTATTGAGTGTAAAATGTATTACTATATCTATATCACATTACATAAATCTGTATATGTGAGTACGAAAATCTCTGCTGTTTCTCTGCTCTTTTCTATCCTTACACTGTTTTTGTTTCTAAGCTTTCCAAGCTGAATCAACAACTGCAAAGGTCAGGTTTTCCAGTAGGCAACCAAGAGAAACTGCACAATCAACAACAGGTAACACACACACACACACACACACACACACACACACACACACACACACACACACACACACACACACACACACACACACACACACACACACACACACACACACACACACACACACACACACACACACACACACACACACACACACACACACACACACACACACACACACACACACACACACACACACACACATATAAAATCATTCTCTCTTTCTCTCTGTTCCCTGGTTCCTCATTCCCAACCCTCATTTCTCTTTTCAACCTAAACATAAGCTAAAACAGAGCTATTCGGAATTTGACTAATGGTGGTTTAATTTTATTTAGGCAGAGGCTATTGAGGTGAAAATAGCAAAATTTTCTCTGCATTGTGTAGCGTTTAGATTCTATTTATACTTATTCAAAATAGTGGCAGATACTATATGCACCTCAATGAATTGTTGTACATTATGAAACAGTATGCAAAAATAATAACATATTCAGTGTATATAGAGGGTATGCACGTGACTTCGCCGTCCAGAGTGACTGTGTTTACGCCCACTGATTGGCAAAAAGGTTTTCAGCGTGAATGCCGCGAAAAAACACCCAAAATGCATTTAAAGCGGGAAAGAGCTTTGAGATTGACTGTACAAATAGATTTGACAAGAAATCAGAAGTATGTTTTACAGACTGCTGAAAGCTACAGAAAAGAGACGCGAATTGATTGCTGCAATACATAGAAACAACTGGACTCCAGGCAGCGAAACGTGGATTTTCAGTTATCATTGTGTGTCAATATGTTGAATTTTGATATGTTAACCTCCCTCCGGCCAGACGTTGTGCTCTGGTCTACCATCACTAGAACGGTTATCATGGTTGAACTGACTGTGCCATGGGAAGACAGCCTAGAGTCTGCTTTTGAGAGGAAAAAGGAGAAGTATGCAGACCTATCAGCTGCATGCACCGAGGCAGGGTTGTATGCTGTCACGTACCCAGTCGAAGTCGGCTGTAGAGGCTTCACTGGAACCTCCATGCAACGGCTCCTGAAGTCTCTAGGTGTCAGAGGTGCCAGTTTGTCAAAGACACTAAAAGAGATAGCAGAGCAAGGGACTGGCTCTGGCTCTGGCTCTGGCTCCGGAGAAAGGACAAGGTTTAGGGGAGAGAAGGACCCTAAAGCCCCGGGTTTACTTCACTTACCGCGCCCGGAAGTGTCACGCGTGCAGCCCTGTCCGCGCGTCTTTCAAAGTATACAACACAACGGATGCGCGCAGATGATCGCATTCGACACATTCGCAGTAAAAAAAGTGTCTATGCTCCACCAGACATCGGAGGGCAGCACTGAGTCCTGTCATCAACGGGACATTCGCTGGGCATATCGGAGAAGAACTGTAGTGCATCCACCATTGCAACATAGTTTGGAAGAAACACTGAAGAATCAAAAATGCTCTCTTTTTTTTCAAGCGTGTTGTTTTTAAACCGGTCTTTGCACACTCTTCTTCGACGGCTGAACACTGTGCTTAATACTGTGCGTATTGCCACCTAGTGGACTCTTCTGTACTACTGGCGCATGCGCTGTTGCACACGGACCGTCCGCGCGGTCTCAAAATTTGGGCTGCGCGCGGACGGGGTGTGCGGCCGGCTGCGAGCCCTCCGCATGACGAGAATTGCGTCATGCGGGCGGTGCACGAACGCGGACGGCCGAAGTATACCCGGGCCTTAAGGCTGGCTGCAGGGGGTGGAAGGGAGACGTCCCTGCCGTTGCTCCACCACCCGGAGATGTTCCGGGATTAAAGGAGCAAAACCTCAACGAAGGGTAGCTCCTGGCTGACGACTCTGCAGCCAGCCCAAATGGCACCGTGTGAGGTGCGTCAGGCAGAAATGCCTTGCAGCTATTCCTACCTGTGCTTACAACTAGTTAGGCTGGATTACCAGTGACCACTGTGAACAGTACAGGAAAGTCTGGTGGGCTGCCAGGGAAGACTGGCTGGCAGCATGAAAGACTGCACCAGGGGTGGCGGGGCTAGTTACCCTACCACATGTCTGTGGAGCAACAAGCTTCAATGACCCCCTAAAGTAACTACAACCAGAAAAAAGAGAAAACAGCTCAGGGGTCCACCGAGAGGCGGGATGGAAGATGGACCAAATAGGATGGATAACACGTTATCGATTGGCACGACAATTACAAATGCGCAAAGGATCATAAGTAGGGTTGGGTACTGTTCACATTTTAACCGGTATTGGTACCTGAAATTCGGTAACGGTACCCAACGGTACCTTTTTTCGGTACTTTTGGTATGTTTACATAAATAACTGTATATAACCTTTAAGTCATTTATAAAAGTGTTATTGACATTATGCCAGAGCTGCCCTGGTCTCTGTCTGCCATTGTCTGTGATGTTTGATTACTGTAATATTTACTAGTAAATAGTAGGCTACTTAATTTAATTCATAAAAACAACCATATTATTATTTTTTTCTTTTTAATTTCATTTCTATAAAAAAGATTTCCCACAAATTATGTGTTATGTATTTTCTAGTAATCAAATGAAGATATAAGACATTCATTTAATTTATCTTTTAATTTAATTAAACTTAAAAAAAAAAAGTGCTGCACAACTGAGCTGTATATGGTTAAAATTAAAACATGAAGACAAATTGTAATTTATAAAAAAAACCTTAATAAAAAATTATTATTATTACATTAGTGTTAGTAGTATTATTACATTGAGACGTATCTAAATTCTACTGTACAACAGAAATGTATTTGTCAAGTTAGCCGAACTTTTATTTTGACGGGTTGCCGTGATTTTGAGTCTCTGTGTGTTTATGATATGATGACGGAAGTTTTTCTCAAATTAAACGGTAAAATGCTTATAAAGCGACTCTCAGTGGCTCTGGAGATGATGTTTGTGCATTCATGTCCTCATATGAGAGGCAGAGATGGAAACATGCGACCGTCACGCACAATTCTGAGTGAGAGTGGGTGTGAGGTAAACCCATAGACTGTAAATCGCGTGTCTACGCAGTCATTCGCACTGAGACACGCATGATTCGTATTTAAATCGTCTTTTCGCGGTTTAATATTCACAGACACTAGTCTATATCACCAGATGTGTTCTCAGGTACCGAAATTTGGTACAGATTGATTTAATGTGAATCGGTACTCGGTAGTACCGACGTAATTCGGTCGGTGCCCTTAAAAGTACTGAGTTCGGTACCCAACCCTAATCCTAAGAGAATGCAGTTGCGGGTGGTCTAAAATTACAACATATCTGGGTCTACTAATCCACCAGGGTAAGGTAAAATGTGGTGGCAGCAGCCAGGTGCAAGCTTGAACTGCAGCAGCAGGTCAGACAAGGAGGAACCATAGCCAGGTTGAGCATCACAGTGCTATGGATCCCACCAATGCATCTGAAGAAGAGGAGCAAGATCTGCCTACCCAACAGGACTCTCACCAACCACCGCAAGTCCCCCAATGCGATCAACGAATCAGAACACTGAGGGAACCTCAGGAATCCACAGGAGACACACCCAGGAAACCAGTCCGGAAAGTCAAATGGAGTCAAACATGAATGGAGAAGCTTTGACCAGAGCCTGCACACAGTCCACAAAAACTCGATAAAAGGCAATATAGCTGCCAAACTGAACATCTTGCCAGAGACATCGTCTATGAAGAAGGCAAAAAGAGATTTGGCGAGCTGATTCAGAGGAAGACCCCTCCCAAACAGCGGGAGACGGGAGAGGGAAATCCTGCAGTTGGTCAAGGAATGTTACCTTCTCCGGAAACCATGGAGGAAAGCCATGGATCACGAGAAGGAGGGCTTGAAGATCTTGTGGGGTCAGATTAGAGCTAGACTCAAAAACGTGAGGCGAGCGGAGAGGATCAGGAAAAGTAGAAGCCCTTGAAAAAAGCCAAAGCGATTCCACCAGCATGGAACAGAGCAGTCACCACCTTCATCCCAAAAGAAAAAGACTCCCACAACATCAGCCAGTTCAGAGGCATTGCTCTCCTGAATGTCGAAGGGAAGATCTTCTTTTCAGTGATGGCAAAATGAATGACCAATTACCTTCTGGCAAATAATTATATTGACACCAGTTGCCAGAAGGCAGGCAGAGCATTCTGCAATGATCTGGGAACAGATTCAGTCAGCCAAGCACAGTAAATCAGACCTTCATGTGGTCTGGCTGGATCTTGTAAATGCCTATGGGTCTGTTCCCCACCATCTTATCAGTTTTGCTCTCGACTTCTTCCATGTCCCCCCAAGTATCCGGAGCCTTATTAATGGCTACTTCAACAACTTCTACATCTGCTACACATCCATGAAAATTTAAAATGGGTGGCATCGGCTGGAAAAAGGGATAGCGATGGGGTGTTCCATCTCCCCTATCCTTTTCACTGTAGCCTTTGAAATTATCCTCATCGGTTGAAGACAGATGGTCAGAGGAGTCAGATCCCAGTCAGGTCAGCGACTCCCGGCTATATGAAGTTAGATGGATGATGTTACCACCCTCAAGACAGCAGCATGTACCACCAGGCTGCTGAAAAGGCCTGAGGAACTACTAAGCTGGGCCAGGATGAAGATAAAACCAGCCAAGTCAAACAGCCTCTCAATCCTCAAAGGAGTCAGTAGGGACAACATCTCCTTCTCAGTGGACGGTGAGGAAATCCCACGCCTGATAGACCAACCAGTTAGAAGTTTGGGAAAGCTTTACACAGCTTACCTTGTTACCTTTACCAGTTTACCTTGTACCATCACTTGATGTGTCTCCTCAAACTGTGTGACATCAGCATATCAGCAGTCCAGAAGATGGACTCAAAGGCTAGCAACTATATCCGGAAGTGGCTGGGCCTTCTCCGATGTTTGTCAAATGTAGCCCTGTTTGGAAGAAACCCCTTGAGGCTCCCAATGAAATCCATCAGCTTGGGCTACAAGCTGGAGAAGGTGCGCCTGGTATTCGAGCTGAAAGACTCACCGGATCTGGCAGTAGAAAACACCAAGGCCCAAGTACAGACTGGAAGGAAATGGAAAGCATCACAGTCAGTACACCAGGCCATTACCCGCCTGAAACACCAGGAGGTTGTCGGATTGGTGCAATATGGCAGGGCAGGCTTTGGTTGGGGAACACCCACCTAAGATGTGGTCCAAAGCCTCAAAGGTAGAGAGAAAAAAACTGGTGATCTCTGAAGTTGTGAGGGAGGAAGAGGGGGGCTACAAAATCAAAGCCGTGAGCCAATGCCGACAAGGGAGATGGACAACCTGGGAGGCTGTCATCAACAGGGCTGTGACGTGGGCTGATTTGTGGAGGATGCCTCAGGCAAAGCTGAGCTTCCTTATCAGGGCCACGTACGGTACCCTACCAAGCCCCCAGAATCTGCACCTTTGGTATGGCTCAGAGGAGATCTGCCAGCTTTGTGGCCACCAGAACCTGAATGTAGAGCACATCCTGTCCAGCTGCAAAATGGCACTGACCTAAGGATGTTATGGTTGGTGTCACGGCTAGGTCCTGCGAAAAAGGAGCTGAAGTCATCGAGGCACGCAGATTAGAAGCCAACAGGGCCAGCCTAGCAGCAACTCACGGGCTGATCCAGTTTGTGAGGCATGGGGGTGAGGCGCTAAGCAGCACCTCAAAGAAGTGGTCCTTGCTGTCACCCGGAGGCAACTGGCAACTGAGAGCTGATCTTGATCACCAACTGAAGTTCCCACAGAAGATCACCGTAACCTCCCTCCGGCCAGACATTGTGCTCTGGTCTACCATTAAAAGAACGGTTATCATGGTTGAACTGACTGTGCCATGGGAAGACAGCCTAGAGTCTGCTTTTGAGAGGAAAAGGAGAAGTACGCAGACCTATCAGCTGCATGCACAGAGGCAGGGTGGCATGCTGTCACGTACCCAGTCAAAGTCGGCTGTTGAGGCTTCACTGGAACCTCCATGTAATGACTCCTGAAGTCTCTAGGTGTCAGAGGTGCCAGGTTGTCAAAGACACTAAAAGAGCTAGCAGAGCAAGGGAGCTTCTGGGTCTGGCTCCGGAGAAAGGACAAGGTGTGGGGGAGAGAAGGATCCTAATGCTGGCTGCAGGGGGCAGTACGGAGACGTCCCTGCTGTTGCTTCACCACCCGGAGATGTTCCGGGATTAAAGGAGCAAAACATCAACAAAGGGTGGCTCCTGGCTGACGACTCTGCAGCCAGCCCAAATGGCACCATCGGAGGTGCGTCAGGCAGAAATGCCTTGCAGGTACTTCGATACAGCCTGTACCTAATCTCTCTTTCTCCAGTTCACAGTGGAGTGAATTTGACCCGATCTCCCTTCAGACATGTATTGAAATCACTTCAAAATTGAAACCGACCTTTTCTCCTCATGACACTCTTCCTTCTCGTTTTCTAAAACAGATTTTAGATATAGTCGGCCCGGACATTTTACGCATTATTAATAACTGTCTAGTGACCGGAACAGTTCCTGCCTGTTTTCAATTTGACGCTGTGACTCCCATACTCAAAAAACCTTCACTTGATCCCACAATACATGCAAATTATAGACCCATCTCTAATTTGCTGTTTCTATCCACAATCCTCGAAAAAACACTTTTTATACAACTGAAGAATTATTTGCAAACCAATTCCATTTCTGATATTTTTCAGTCTGGCTTTAAAAACCTTCATAGCACTGAGTCCGCGCTCTTAAAAGTTTTTAATGATATTCTAATGACCACAGATGTTGGCGATACTCTTAGATTCTCTTAGATTTGAGTTCTGCTTTTGATTTTGTTGATCACAGGATTCTTTTATTTCGGCTTGAACACTGAATTGGTATCACTTGAACGGTACTGAAATTGTTTCAATCTTTCCTGCCAAATAGAAGATTTACGGTCAATTTGGGCATCCATTCATCCTCGGTGGCTCATGTCACCTGTGGTGCACCCCAAGGATCGATTCTAGCACTGTTACTATTTTCTTTGTACATGTTACGTCTGGGATCAATTATGCGTAAATTTGGGGTGTCGTACCACTGCTATACAGATGACACACAACTTTATATACCTATTAAACAGAAAGATAACTCAGCATACAAGAAATTGGAAGCTTGCCTGCATGATCTCAAATTGTGGCTTACAAATAATTTCATGCTACTTAATGACGATAACCCAAATAATTCAATTTGGGCCAAAAGGGCACCCAGACGAAGACTCAATTGACTTAGGCACTTTAACTCCTTATATTACTTCTAATGTTAAAGATCTAGGATTTCACCTAGATAATGGTCTTAAACTAGACAAACAAATTAACACCATAGTTAGTACCAGTTTTTATCATATTCGCTGATTAGCCAAAGTCAAACCTTTCTTAAGCAAAAAAAGTTTTGACTCGGCTTGATTACTGTAATTCTTTGTATTCTGGGTTACCTCCCTCTTCCATCTCTCGCCTTCAAATGGTCCAAAACGAGACCATATCACACCAATTTTATGTTCTTTGCACTGGCTGCCAGTCCGATACCGTATCGATTATAAATCGTTTATAAAGCTCTCAATAATTTATCTCCCAAATATTTCTCCGACCTGATTATCACGTACAATCCTTCCAGATCACTTAGATCCCAAAATGGTCGTCTCTTCGTGGTACCACGATCTCGCCTGCAATGCAGGGCAGACCGATCCTTCGCAGTAGTGGGCCCTAAGCTGTGGAACAACCTGCCACTACACGTCATAACAGCTTCAACGTTGGCCGAATTTAAATCATGTTAAAAACACATCTTTTTTCTTGTGCTTTTAATTGTTTGTAATTTGTATGTGTTCTTAGGCATGTATCCTCTCTATGTACAGCACTTTGGCTAACTCCGGTTGATTTTAAATGTGCTTCATAAATCAAATTTGAATTGAATTGAATTTATATAAAGCATGCACTGGCAAATTTGCTTAATGTATTTCCCCGGCGTCAAAATCAGGCACTTATAAATGTCAGATTATTGAGTCAAACCTTTAGTTTAAACTGATTAATTGTTTGTTTTACTCATGATTCCCCCATTAAATCCAGTCATGGCTGAGGGGCATAGCCTGGGAAAACCCAGACAACTTCCGGCAAATTTAGATTTGCTCTGCAAGTAGTCTGGCAAAGAGTCCATTCAAGCCCATTTCTAAACCCTAGAAATCGCGGCACCAATTAGAAACATTGGGGCGGGCTTTACGCGATGACGACAGCGCAGCGACGTTGAAGCAGATTTGCCGCTGCTGTGGAGCATCACTCGTTCGAATCAGTTATCGCGTCTGTTTTAAGCGATTTAAACTTTTCCTTTTCGTTAAAACCCGAGCGAAGAACAACACTCGAAGCCTTTATATCTAAAAAAGATGTTATCGCTGTCTTACCGACTGGATTCGGCAAAAGTCTGATACCAGCTTGGCCCTTTGGTGGCTAAACGAATGGGTCTTAGCGAGAGCCCTCTGGTAGTGTTAATGTTTTACAAAATATAGTTTTAAGTCCTTTTCAGGAGTGAAGGAAGTTGTTTAAAGCTCAAATCTGTGGTTTATTTATAAAGAGAGCGCCTTTTTAAAAATTTGATCTGCCGTTTTCGGAGTTGTGAGCTCCAGTGGTTCAGCGGCGCTCAATCGATCATTGAGCCCGCCGAGAGGCGCCTTTCCTCGGCCAGTCCTTCTGCCGCTGGCTCTGATGTCTCTGTAGTGGTTAAACCGTCTCGTCTTGTGTAGATCTAACGGCTGATCTTTGCTCTCATTAATCTATAATTTGTTCCTAGACAGATCGTTTTGTCTGAGGGCAAAGTGAAGTATCATAACTTTATATTTTTAAGATATTAAACTTTACCGTTGTAGTCTCCTAGCGCTGACTTTGACTGAATTGCTTTATTTATTGTATAGCTTCTTATACCTTTTACTTATACTTTTATAATTGCTATTGATGATCACACATAAACTGACATTTAACAAAAAGAGACTGGGTTGTGTTTTGTGTCATATTTAATTTATTACAGTGATAATCATAGCCTATATTATGTGTGTGTGTTTTTTTAAATGTAAACGAAAAGAGGCTGGGTTTTTTATATTTCGTTTTGTTATAAACATGCATTGAAGATAATATGCATTGCCTGCACTACATATACAAATATATACTGAGTGATACTGTCAAGAGCATAGTAGGCGGACTAGTGTCCTCCCGTCCTCGGGAGTTCGTTCTCCGGAGTCAAACTTGGTAAGTCACGGACGCAAGTCAGAAGTTCGCGTACGAAATATGTCATAAAACACCACTGCCTCATTTCATAAAAAAATTAAAATTAAACATAATAATAGCCAAACGAATGTGGTTCAGGCAACGCGTAGCTAGGCCTACATTGATTATCTTATATATTTATAATAAAACGAAGTATAAAACACCCTGCCTCTTTTCGTTTACATTTTAAAAATAATATATTAAACATTAATATTTGGTTAAGGTAAGGTGACCGGATTTCTGAAATGGAAATCGGGGACATTTCCTATTTGAGAACACAAACAGACAAGAACGCATATTGAGAGACGGCCAGATGTTTCTCCGTCGCTCTGCATACGTCATCTCCTTCATCGCTCTGATTGGTTTTAGGTCTATCCAATTGCGCCGAGAGGCATTTGAGCGATGCCCGTTGGTGACGCCCCTTTGGAAATGATTTGTCTATGAAGCTTTGCCAGACCATAACTCAGTTACTACTGAGAATGGTCTGGTTTTAACCAGGCTATGAGGGGCATGTTCCGGCGGGAAAGTGACGTCAATGCATACCTTCTATTTGCCGTATGATCACTAAGATCACCAAAGTTAATTCACAAATCCAGTGAGTGTACATTGGCGAGTAGAATACCAGGAAGAGGGGGTTGGTTGGCAATGGCTTTTAGCTTAACATGTAGCACCACACCCAGTGGTACAGTTAATTATAGGCCTATTAAATACCTATTAGGCACTTATTTAAATTTTTTGAATATTTTCTTCATTATTATTTAAAATAAACACCTCTACGAGCTGATGTTTCGACGAGAAAAACGGAGAAGAATGGGATCGGAAAAGGTGGATTCAAACTCGCGGCAATTTCTCACTATTCTTAAGGGCTGTTCACACCAAGGACGATGGCTATAAAGATAACGAAAAATATATAGTTTTAAAAATCATTCTCGATATTAAAGAATAGCAGAGTTCACAAACAATATCATTGGAATTACTTTCAGAATGATTTTATCAAGCTAATGAATGATAAAAACATTGACAGCCAATCAGAATTCATCCTGCTGTAATGAGCATTTAAAGTGACAGACAAGCACATGCTTAGAATAAACAGGATTATACATCCGCTGGTGTGAACGCCAATATAGTTACCTTTTATAATTCTCGTTCTTGGTCTGACTCTGAACGGGCCTTTACTCATGCCACTGCTCTTGTTATCGAACAGGTTTCTTTTGTAAATTTGTCTGTCTCAACCAGACAATTGTGGGGGAAGTTTGTGTAAATACCCTCTGCCAACAAGGCAGGCTATTTGCACTTAGTGTTTTATTAAATGTTGGCTACTCTTGTGTTGCAACGACAGAGGATATGGACTCCATCGCTGCTTTCATTGGCTAAGGACTGCCCAAGCGTCTGACCGACATGTAAAGCAACCACAGCTTGTTTTGCTCAGCATCATGTTTGGGGTTTTAAAATATAATGTCACTGGGCCCTATCTTGCACCCAGCGCAATTGACTTTGTACACCGACGCATGTGTCATTCCTATTTTGCACCCGCGCAAAGCGCGCTTTTCCCTCCACAGAAGCACGTCGCTAAACTAGTGAATGAACTTGCGCTACCTGGGCGGTTCAGCGCAAAAAAGGAGGCGTGTTCCGGCGCAAACAATCCCTGGTGCTATTTTGCTGTTCCATTAAACAATTGCGCCACTGACCAGAAAAAACCTAGTCTAAAGTCAGTGGCGCGTTGCGCGTTGTTCATTATGCTATTTTAAGGGCGCATGCTTGACCATAATGTATAGCGTGCACAACGCGCATACACTTTGCTCATGTAATCTACACAGATGCAACAGTTATTTTTGCAAATCATAAATTGTTACACTAAAAAATATTAACACATGAGATGACGGAAATCATTGTGGTGTACCACGAAGATGTGAAAAAATAGGCATAAATCTAGCTTACAAATTATTCAGGCTAATTGTAGTCTAATAATTAAGGAGACCTGTTTGCCCAATAGTGGCAACTTCTGGCAAGACATATATGTATATAAGGACATCTAACAAATTGGTTTGTCCGTCAAGAACCAGGAAAAAAAATCGGTGAGGGTGGACGCAGCGATGTCCTCTGCTGGCGTTAGGTCCTGAGTAGAGGCAGATCCACCTCCCGTTACACGGCGTGCCCGATTGATGCTGGCAAGCTTGGACTTTCCCCGTCTTCTGATGTCATTGTAGCGCTTGCGGCACTGGTGCGACGTCCTGGGGATGCCAGCTGATGAAACAATTGTAGCTATTTCCTCCCACGCCTGTTTAACCGACGCTATTTTGGGTGGGTTTCTCCCATCCCCATACAACACAACTTCTCTGTCTTTCACTGCTCTTACAAGAACATCAGTCTCCTCGGCTGTGAACCGCTCCTGGCGTGCGCCTGGTAAATACGCCATAATAATAGCAATCCATAATGGAACTTGCGCACCTGCTTTTACAGGGAATGTTGGATGACGCTCTGATTGGTTTATTCACGTTACGCCCAAACCACACCTATGAATAATGAAGCTACTTCAGACCAACCCATTTTAGATTTGCGCCGGGCGCAAGAGCCATTTATCCCGCCGGGAAAATAGCAACAGCGCCGAGACCCGCCCACAAAGTTACTTGCGCTTCGCGCTTTGACACTTGCGTTTCAGATCGTTAAAATAGGGCCCTATGTCTATGCTGCGAAATTCTCATACTTTTGAAAATCCAGCGTTTAGTTGATCCTGATAAGCGTTCATTGTCACAGTTGTAAACACAACGGCTTTCTTCTTCTATGAGGGGGTTTGGCATCACAACGATTTTGTTTCCAGGCGAATCGTTAAAGAATGCTACACACGTCTCCTGTGAAATCCAGTGGAATTCAATCAAAATGACGACTTTGAAACTCCTGAAGTGTTTCCAATTTTGTGTGCCTGTTGTGTGCGTTTAAGGAGGGACCCCAGCCATATCCAAAGATCATATCATAGAGACGTAGTGTTTATTTTTATTTAGTTAGCAACCACCCAGAACACCCTAACAAAGCAACATGCTAACAGCCACTTGCAACACAGCAACACCCTAGAACAGTGGCAGCGAGTTTTGCACAGGCAAACAGCTTTCACTTTTAATTTAATAGATGTAAATATTTCGTTATTATCTGTATTATTTATCAAGCTTATTCTTGCGTGGAAATCTATGTGATTGCATTTCATGTGTCAGTGTGCTATGACACATTTTTGCATATGAAATTAGAATTGGATCCTATTTGTATTGTAGTTCAGAGGGCCCGTTTTTGGTTCTACCAAAAGCTCCTACACTCATAAAATTCTAATGAGATCAGTGGTCTGTGGGTGTAGCCTTCAAATGCACTCAAGTGATGTATTCTGATACATGTACACAAATGTTAGAGGAAGTGTGGAGGATTGCAAAATGTAACAGGAAGAGTGGTTGTATCAAAACCTGTTCTGCTTTAACACATGCTGGCCAGCTGCAAACAGAAATCATACACTCCAGTGTTATTAGTTTCAGAGTTTTATTTCATTTTGTATTATGGTTCCTAATTTCAGTCTAGTTTTAGCTAGATATAAAGGTGTTTTTATGATTATTGTCATTGTTAGTTTTTATCCATTACTATGTTTTAGCAGCAAATTGTAGGCCATCCTTCTACCACATGACATTCACAGCACTATATTAGATATGTACTGTAAACTTGGTATTATAAGTAAACTCACTACCAAGTTTTATTAATCACATGTACAACAACGCAGGAGTCTGCAGGACTCACTGACAATGAAATGAGCAATAGCTTTTGCTTTGTGGCTACATTTAGCCGCCTTTGTCAAGTCACCTTTTATTTATATAGTGCTTTATATAATACATATACAACTATATAATAGAGCAGCTTTACCATGATAACAGGAAAATGGTTCAATTTGGCTGTACAGCAGCTCTAAAAGAAAATATATTTTGTATCATCACTTCCATTGTAAGGATCATCAATTGTTAAATTGGTTTATTTTATCTTTGTAACATCCTCATTCATCTTCAGGGCATTTATGATTCGACAACATAGACTGGATCCACTCAGGTACACATTGGAGAACAACTAGTTGGTGAGCTTTTTTTGAGGGTGCAATGCCATTTTGCTTCACATTTGTTTTGTCAGTTTTGTCTCTGGTCAGTTTTGTCTCTGGTTTTTCCATAATGCTTGATGAGTTTGATTGACAGCTGTGTTAGGCTGTCAGGCTGTCTCATGTATGTCCCGCGGCTCGCGCCTGTGAGTTCATGAAGTGTGTTTACCTATTCACTTAGCCTATAATTTGCAGTTGTGTGATAGATAAACAGTAGTGATGCATAATTCTATAAAAAGGACTTTTAAAAACTCGCATTAGTGCGGGAGAGAACCCATCCATCAGGCCGCAAGTAACGGTAAGACTTTTCAATTCCAAACGCAGGTTCATTCTGTAAAGCTGGGAACACCCCATCAGTGTCTGTCAGTAGTGATAGTTTAGGGGTAAGGTGCGTGGCACTAAGTTTTGAAGCAATTTGACCTGAGGTTCGAATCCGGCTTTTGCCGAATTCACTGTACTTCCTTTTCCCATCACATATCAGATTGGAAAGGTGTTTATTTTCAATTAAAATTGAAGAAAATATTTGAAAAGTGGAAATAAAGTGTCTACCGTTTGTTGTAACCGCTGCTCGTGTTTTGTACGTGGACAGGTTGTAGCTAGAGTTTTGGTGTATGGTGACAGTGACTACGTGAAAGTGCCCGCTCCCTTTTGCCCAGGCCAGACCAAAAATAAAATTCTGCCTACGCCACTGTGTGTATATATATATTTTACTTGTTCTCTTGTGGATATATATATATATATATATATATATATATATATATATATATATATATATATATATATATATATATATATATATATATATATATATATATATTTATATATTTATATTTATATATATATAATATATATATTATATAATATATATATATATATATATTTATATATATCCACAAGAGAACAAGTATTTGATACACTGCCGATTTTACAGGTTTTCCTATTTACAAAGCATGTAGAGGTCTGTAATTTTTATCATAGGTACACTTCAACTGTGAGAGACGGAATCTAAAAAAATCACATTGTATGATTTTTAAATAATGAATTTGCATTTTATTGCATGACATAAGTATTTGATCACCTACCAACCAGTAAGAATTCCGGCTCTCACTGACCTGGTAGTTTTTCTTTAAGAAGCCCTCCTGTTCTCCACTCATTACCTGTATTAACTGCACCTGTTTGAACTCGTTACCTGTATAAAAGACATCTGTCCACAATCAAATTAAACAGACTCCAACCTCTCCAGAATGGCCAAGACCAGAGAGCTGTGTAAGGACATCAGGGATAAAAATGTAGACCTGCACAAGGCTGGAATGGGCTACAGGACAATAGGCAAGCAGCTTGGTGAGAAGGCAACAACTGTTGGCGCAATTATTAGAAAATGGAAGAAGTTCAAAATGACGGTCAACCTCCCTCGGTTTGGGGCACCATGCAAGATCTCACCTCGTGGGGCATCAATGATCATTAGGAAGGTGAGGGATCAGCCCCGAACTACACGGCTGGACCTGGTCAATGACCTGAAGAGAGCTGGGACCACAGTCTCAAAGAAAACCATTAGTAACACACTACGCCGCCATGGATTAAAATCCTGCAGCGCACGCAAGGTCCCCCTGCTCAAGCGAGCACATGTCCAAGCATGTCTAAAGTTTGCCAATGAGTTTTCTACTCGCCGTGTTTTGAGGAAGAAGAAGGATCAGTACAACCCCAAGAACACCATCCCAACCGTGAAGCATGGAGGTGGAAACATCATTCTTTGGGGATGTTTTTCTGCAAAGGGAACAGGACGACTGCACTGTATTGAGGGGAGGATGGATGGGGCCATGTATCGCGAGATCTTGGCCAACAACCTCCTTCCCTCAGTAAGAGTATTGAAGATGGGTTGTGGCTGGGTTTTCCAGCATGACAACGACCCGAAACACACAGCCAGGGCAACTAAGAAGTGTCTCTGTAAGAAGCATCTCAAGGTCCTGGAGTGGCCTAGCCAGTCTCCAGACCTATACCCAATAGAAAATCTTTGAAGGGGGCTGAAAGTCCGTATTGCCCAGCAACAGCCCCGAAACCTGAAGAATCTGGAGAAGGTCTGTATGGAGGAGTGGGCCAAAATCCCTGCTGCAGGGAAATTATGGACTTCTACATGCAAAATCGGAAGTGTATCAAATTCTTGTTCTCCCCACTGTATATATACACTCATACAAACAGGACAACGAGTGGCCACTGACAATAGAAAGTATAAAAATATAATTAGCTCAATATAAAACCAAAAGATAACAATGGAAAGCCCTATGTGTAATCATACTAGTTCCAATATGTGTGCGTTTCCTGTCTTCTCAGTCCCCGGCTACATCATTGACTCGACTGCCGCCACGTCTGCGGCACAGTGAAGAGAGACTAGATCAGGAGCTGGAGAAAGTCTTCATACAACATTCACCTGTTGACCACTGTGGAGTACGTCTCAACACTTTTCACCATTTCAACTAATTGTGAAGTCTGTCATGCTAATTTGCATATTATTTAAACTGGATAACCAAGGCCAAACGCTCTGTTTTTTCGTTTAGTTTTTTACAAACCTGCACAACTGGAAACATTTGTAATTGTATTTGTCTTTTTTTTTTAAAGCTATATGAGGTTCCTGATGGCCACAGGGCTCCTGTTCCACATCTGAGCTCCAGGAGTGGATTTCAGATTGAGTCTTCCTGTGTATCTTCCCAGTCCTCTTTATCTTCATTCACATCTTGCTCTCCACAGCGCCCTTTAGATCTTGACACTGGTAGGTCTTTTTTTCTTCTTCTTCAAACTCTTACTGTATTTAGGGTGGCCAGACAGCCCTGTTTCCGGAGACCGTCTCGGTTTTTAGACTATCCACATTTTACAGCACATTCAAAACACCCCTCAAATACAGAGCAAAAAGCCCAACACATATACCCTGCAGGTTACCAGAGCAATTGACCTATCGGTAAGCCCCTCCCATCGAACGCCGATGAGCCAATAGCAGTTGGGTATCAGTTGCGCTGGGACCAGAACTCGGACATCTTTAGGTGTCAGCGCCATAGAGAAACATTGGAAAATCCGAAACTCTCATCGGTTTGATGGTGTTTATGCTACAAAAATGGTAAACGTCGTGCCTGAGGTACTGTAACACTGATTCCTGGGATCCTGAGAGGATTTTCTGGTTGTCATACTCTAATTAAGTTACTATTAAAGTTAATTCCCTGCTAACGTACAAACCGACTAACTATAACTAACTGTTCTCATGCAATGGTGTAGGTCAGAAACACGAAGGTCTACATTTCAGTGCATCTCTCCATATTAAACTGATTAAATGTGAATTTGTGTAATCTTACCCTGCGGTACATGAACAGTGTTGATCCTGGATGTCGTCATCTGCGATCGTAACAAGAGGCTTCCCCCGTTTGCATTGAGATCTGTAAACCATCGCTTCCAAATTAATCTCTCACCATATTTATTTTATTCCTATTTTTTTCTGTGAGTTTAGATATGTTTAAAGGTCTGATTTATCTTTCTTATAAGGAGGACTCCTATTTTGACGGGTGTTATAGTCTACGGGTAAGTTAGTGAAAGGGAAAGCTCGCACGCAGTTTATCGGAGTTGTTTTGCAGATACAAAGTTCACCAGTTATTAACTGCACCCCCGAAAAGGCATAAGGTCTGTGTATATGTTTGTTTACTGTGAGTGTTTTTGTGTATTTTGCTGTGTATGATAATGGTAATGCCACGGAGAGAGGGCTAGAGAGAGAGAGTTTGTGAATGAGACGGAGGCGCACTTATGCTTTGTTTGTTCAGCTCTTACGATTTTGAGTGAAAAACGATGTGATAAACTTCATAAACCATCAGTAAAGTTTGGCCATCATTCGGACGGGATATACGCTACATTCTGTGTCCAAAAACATCTTGGGAGAAGGTTTTCACACTGACAGCTGTACATTGTAAGATATAGCAACTCCGTTTGTTTTTCCGAGTTAGCAACAGTAACTAAGGGGGGTGGGGCTTACCGATAGGTCAATTGTGTAGCGATTATTTTCACCACCAGAGGGCTGCAAACTACACTGAATAAAGTAACACTGTTTTACTTATTGTACTGTATACCAGGGGCCTGAACAGGGTGCGAGCTTGTTTTGCACACAATTTTAGACATTCCCAAAAAAGTTCCCCCAACCACAGTGCAGTAATTCCCACACACACATTTTAACTATATCACATGGGTGAAAGTACACCCTTATATGAAAAAAATAAATAAAAAGATTAACTAAACCATTACAATTGCAACAATTACATTTGCTCAAAATAAGTCTAAAATGCAAAATTTTTATATTATATTAATTATATGAATTCCGGACGCAAGTGCTCACAGGGGATGCTTTTTTAAAATGCATAATACTACCAGGTGAAAACAATAATAAGTCTTGGCTGAACATTTGTGATCGTATCACTGAAAACACATTTTGAATACCAGGTGAAAACAGGGCTTCTGTTTAGCACACTCGATTTTCGTGATATTTGTGTCTAATAATTGTGTCTAACCAGGAGAGGTGAGATGTCTGTTAAGGTTTTATGAAAGCTACCATATTTTAAATGTTTATTTTTCAAAAAACGAGTAGACACATAATTGTCTTTTTTTTTAATAACACAATTATGTTCAAATGTAATTACTATAACAATATTATTACAAAAATGTCCTTATGTGTAATTTAAATGTAAGTAGCCTATACAAATGCGTTCATTTTAACCATTTTTTAAATACATTTTTTTATTGTTTTGATATCTTTTACACACAAAATGACGAAGAAAAACATTCAGCCATTACAACAGTAAGTAAAATAAAAAATATATAAAATAAAATAAAAGAATAAAAAATATAGATATAATAATTAATATATATATATAGTTCTCCCACTTAGAAATCATGGAGGGGTCTGAAATTGTCATCGTAGGTGCATGTCCACTGTGAGAGACATAATCTAAAAAAAAAATCCAGAAATCACAATGTATGATTTTTTAACTATTTATTTGTATGATACAGCTGCAAATAAGTATTTGAACACCTGAGAAAAACAATATTAATATTTGGTACAGTAGCCTTTGTTTGCAATTACAGAGGTCAAACGTTTCCTGTAGTTTTTCACCAGGTTTGCACACACTGCAGGAGGGATTTTGGCCCACTCCTCCACACAGATCTTCTCTAAATCAGTCAGGTTTCTGGCCTGTCGCTGAGAAACACAGAGTTTGAGCTCCCTCCAAAGATTCTCTATTGGGTTTAGGTCTGGAGACTGGCGAGGCCACGCCAGAACCTTGATATGCTTCTTACAGAGCCACTCCTTGGTTATCCTGGCTGTGTGCTTCGGGTCATTGTCATGTTGGAAGACCCAGCCTCGACCCATCTTCAATGCTCTAACTGAGAGAAAGAGGTTGTTCCCCAAAATCTCGCAATACATGGCCCTGGTCATCCTCTCCTTAATACAGTGCAGTCGCCCTGTCCCATGTGCAGAAAAACACCCCCAAAGCATGATGCTACCACCCCCATGCTTCACAGTAGGGATGGTGTTCTTGGGATGGTACTCATCATTCTTCTTCCTCCAAACACGTTTAGTGGAATTATGACCAAAAAGTTATATTTTGGTCTCATCTGACCACATGCCATCCAAATGGTCATTTGCAAACTTAAGACATGTGCTGGTTTAAGCAGGGGAACCTTCCGTGCCATGTATGATTTCAAACCATGACGTCTTAGTGTATTACCAACAGTAACCTTGGAAACGGTGGTCCCAGCTCTTTTCAGGTCATTGACCAGCTCCTCCCGTGTAGTTCTGGGCTGATTTCTCACCTTTCTTAGGATCATTGAGACCCCACGAGGTGAGATCTTGCATGGAGCCCCAGTCCGAGGGAGATTGACAGTCATGTTTAGCTTCTTCCATTTTCTAATGATTGCTCCAACAGTGGACCTTTTTTCACCAAGCTGCTTGGCAATTTCCCCGTAGCCCTTTCCAGCCTTGTGGAGGTGTACAATTTTGTCTCTAGTGTCTTTGGACAGCTCTTTGGTCTTGGCCATGTTAGTAGTTGGATTCTTACTGATTGAATGGGGTGGACAGGTGTCTTAATGCAGCTAACGGCCTCAAACAGGTGCATCTAATAAATGGAGTGGAGATGGACATTTTAAAGGCAGACTAACAGGACTTTGAGGGTCAGAATTCTAGCTGATAGACAGGTGTTCAAATACTTATTTCTGATTTCTGGATTTTTTTTTTTAGATTATGTCTCTCACAGTGGACATGCACCTACGATGACAATTTCAGACCCCTCCATGATTTCTAAGTAGGAGAACTTGCAAAATAGCAGGGTGTTCAAATACTTATTTTCCTCACTGTATATATGTATATGTGTATATATATAATTAATAGTAATTAAAACTGGTCAGTAACATTGAACGGAAACCGTAAACGACAGATACAGAAAACAAATATTTGAAAAGAATATCCGCAAGACTATACATGTACAACAAATTATGTAAAAGAAAAATATCCATACAAATGTCTTGACTTTTAAACCAGTAAAACAGTGCTGAAAGAAGTCTGGAGAAGAGGAAATTATAACCAAAACAAGGAACCATAAAAACAACTGTAAACATAAAAGTAATAATGAAGAAAAACAAACAAACAAACAAACAAACAAACAAACAAACAAAAAAGCCATAAGACCGAGTGTGTGTGGGGTGTGGGGGGAATCTCCTTAATTCAAATCAGTAGACCTTTGAGTCTGATGGTGTCCTCTCTTGCACCGTGAATGTGTGCAGTGGACAATTCGAGATCTACCACATCTCCTGGACCACGTCTGAACCTCTTGTAAATTACATGTTATTTTGTTCCGTTTTCTCTTCAGAATCGTGATCTCTATTTTAAACAAAATAAATTGTGATTCTCAATTTATTCAGAATCATGCAGCTCTAATAGATATATACTGTATATAAATCATGTTAAAACCAGTTTAAGTTAGTTTCACTCACCAAATCATGATGATAATTAATTATAATAATGGTATATGGAACTGACTGACAACCATCAGTTTTTGATTGACTGATATGAACTGACTGTGACCCTGCTCTGTCCTCAGTTGAGGGGGTCAACTCATGTATCCTGATGTTGTCCTCATCACCACGGCCTAATAACAGCTACTGCTTTCAGAGAGATCCACCTGAGGGCTGCGAGAGAGTCCGAGTGTGTGACGAGAATATGTAAGTAGGCTTACCTTGACAGGGTGTTGCTATGTGGTTGCTAAGGTGCTCTGAGTGGTTACTGCATTTCGTTTTGAACGACAGTACTGTTGTTGTAGTTTTCCTTCTCCTTGCATCATCTGCCATTTATTTATTTTTTTCCTATCCTCTAATTCAGCCCTCCATGCCTGGACCAGGTGTATGTGTCCTCTTGCCCCGACCCCAACAAAGTGAACTTCACCACACACACAGGCTCAGCCTTCTGCCCTGTCAATCTCCCGAAGCCAGTGGACTTCCTGATCTGCAGCCTCTCAGTTTCTCCTGGGTCCTGCTGGGTGGGACAGTGATGACTTCAGAAGAGAGAGCGAGGTCTTTAACAACACTCAGTACTTTGATTGTATTGCTGTACTTGCTTCAGCATCCTTACTTTTAAAAATAGGATGTTTCATTGTTGAACAGTGAAAAATAAATACATTTATTTTCTAATTTAAAAATGAATTGTAATAAGAGAGTACCAGCTTTCTTCATATGGCTCACAGTGAGAGGTGAAAATATCCTGTTGGAATAGCAGACATGATAGATTTATGGTTTAATATTAGGCAGTTTTATAAGAAAAGGGCTGTCCTTTGAATATTGAATGTTGAATGGGGAACAATGAGTGGATTTTGTTGTTACATAATGACAAATGGTACTATTAAGGGAATGTTTGTATTTTTAAAACAGTATTTACCGCCCACATCAGCATTATAATGAACAAAGAATTTGGCAGATGTTTTAATTTTTATTTTTGGACTTCAGCTTTATTAAGTTACAGTTACTGAAAAGATTGAAGAAGGTATTGTGGATGGATTTCCACAGGCATAGGCCATTTCAAATTGTATAGTAATGTTATTTGATTTAAGGTGAATGTCAGTCATATTTACATTCACCCCTTATGTTTTTTTGGTTTACTGCTAAAATTGTGTACATTGAACATATAAATGTAAATTGTATACTTGTATAGATGAATCTGGACATGAATGTAAGATCAGTTAGGTGCCCTGTACTGTTTGCACATAATTTTTTGCTAAACATAAGCTATAGAATGTGGCGACTCATTATCTGACTTCAAAGTATTTGATTCAATGTGCTCATTCGATGCAGAGGATTTTTGTTGTTGATGTTTTAAGCTTTGGTTAAAATGCTTTATGTTCAGATGTATTAGTATGGACTATTGGTCTTCCCGTTGGGAAGTGCTTAGTGAAACTACATGCAAATTGATGATTCATCAATCTTGTTTTTTTATTATTCTTTTATTACTATAAATCAATTTCAAAATTCTGGCATGTCTGCAGTATGTTTTATCACTGATAAAAGAGAAATTAGCACCAATAATAATTGAATATATATTCTATTTGACTAAATTATAATTGGGTGTGTTGTAAAAAAAAAAAAAAAATTAATTTAAGTGCCAATCTCACATCATGTAATTTGCACTAAACAGACAAACTTGATTTGTGTGTCCCTACAGTTTTTTTCACGATTCAATTTCCTATGTCTGCTGCTCCCCAGAAAACAGAATATTCCCATATGGGAACCAAAAGTATGTTCGCTTTTTTGTAACCAAAAACTAAACTTCCCAGAACGCTAAACATGCTAAGTATACTACAAATAAATGTAGTTATATATTTATGTACTTAATATAAAAACCCTACAATTGTACATTTGGTATATTAAATTGATATGTCTGCCTAATTGGAACTACTAATTTTGTACTTGATGTACTTTAGTTATCCGGAAATAGTGCAGAGGTTCAACTAAAGATATACTTAAGTATAATTGATTTTGCTAAAATTTAACTATTGCAAGTATACTTTAGGTACACTTTAAATTTCTTGCATTTAAAGACTGATATTATAAAGAGATCATACTATACTAATAGTGATATTAAACACATTTTAAGGCTTAATATTAAGAAATGAGCATTGTGCAATGAAGAAGGAAGTTCTCCAAATAAAGTTTTATATCAGTAAGTCAAGTGATAATCATATGTCAGTAGATACGTTATTGGATTTGTAGTATACTTATTATGAAATAAATGTATTTTAAATACATTTTGGTATAGTTTTTTTTCACTAGGGTGTACAACAGTAATGTGTTTTCTGTGACATGTAAATTAACATGTCTTAGAAAAAAAGGCTTAATCCTGGCTTAATCTAAGCCCTTTTTTTCCACCTGGATTTGACCTACCCAAATTGAAAAGCTTTCCCATAACTTCATACAGTGATTTAAATACACAATTTTGGTGCGAATTTACATGAAACCCTTTGAAGCTACATAAAACAGTTAAAAGTGATAAACATGTAAGTATGTGTTGTTTGAGCAGCAATTTTTTAGCTGTTTCCACTAGATGGCAGCAGATACTGGGAAAAAGAATTTTGACTGAATCCTGTTGTGCAAGATGTATTCAAAATGGATCTGGGAGGAATATTATTTTTTTTTCATGTAACTTCCGCCCACCCAAATCTCTCCAATATACAAGTCTCCCCATATACAGTGGTATAAATGCAATATCCCAGTGTCACAAATAATTTTTTTCAGTGTTTTCTGACATATGAAACTGTCTGCAGGGTGCTATAGCAAACAGGGTTTGAGATATACACTTTCAAAAATGAATTTATAACCAAAAAAATAAACGCATTTATAATCAAAAAGACATTCCCAAAAAAGTTCCCCCAACCACAGTGCAGTAATTCCCACACACACATTTTAACTATATCCCATGGGTGAAAGTACACCCTGATATGAAAAAAATTAATAAAAAGATTAACTAAACCATTAAAATTGCAACAATTACATTTGCTCAAAATAAGTCTAAAATGCTAAATGTTTATATTATATTAATTATATGAATTCCGGACGCAAGTGCTCACAGGGGATGCTTTTTTTAAATGCATAATACTATCAGGTGAAAACAATAATAAGTCTTGGCTGAACATTTGTGATCGTATCATCATCTTTTTGGGGTTTATTACAACTCACTCAGACAACATATACTTAAATGTACACTTTTAGCAGTGTTTTGTGTAACTTCAAAGAGTTTACTGTAAAATGAAAACAAAATTGTGTATTTAGACCACTGTATGTTTGTGGTTATTATGGGAAGCTTTTCAGTTTGGGACGGGTAGGCCCAATCCAGGCGGAAATTGTACCAGAGTAATTTAGTGTAAATAAGTTTCTTTGTGTAAAACAAATGCCAGCGGGGGACATTGGTGGTGTGCCTCTTAAGACAAAACAGTGGCACTGACATATTTTAATGTCAGTGCAAGTTGCTTTCAGTTAAACAGCTTAAACATGAATTTTAGTCTGGGATTAGGTTTAGGCTATGTCTTGTCTGTGAAACTGGGCATTTATGTTTTTAAAAAAATTCAGTTAAGTAGCCTATAGGCTACCTAAATAGAATTTCAGATGACAGTGCATTCAAAGAAAATAACATATTACAAAGCTTTGTTTTAGCCAATTAATTTAGTTTTATTCACCAACATTTAATCGACCTCGCTTATTGGGCTTGACAACGATAGTACCTTATTTGATTTTTATATATATACGACGAATATCTCAGGCCCGAGGTTTGAATGAGACTCAACGGAGGAATGTGTGGTCCGCGGGCGCCCTCTGCTGTCGTTCACCAGAACGGAACAGTGCAGCTTCACAAGCCCTTCTTCCACAGCGCATTTGTATCAGGCATCCCTTCACACTCCGCGCAGGAAACATAGCCTACAGTTGTGTACGAACGCCCTTCAAATCCTGCTGTATAGAAATATTTTATGAGTTTGACATGCTGAATACCGTACTGAAACAACTGAAAAGCCACCCGGCTGTAAGTATTTCAGATTTGATACTGATGATGCTCATGTCTGTTAATGATGAGGATTCATTTATTCTCCAATTATGTCTCTGAATGGTGTCAGGCGTTAGCAAAAGACATCCTCGTCCGCTGCTCGAGGGATGATTATGATACACTTAATATAAATGTGTTTGATAAGGTTTCAGTAAATGTAATGGCCGCATAGGAGATGGAATTCATGTTATTTCATATCGCAGTAATTCGATATTCAGGTCATTCTGTGATATGGTGAGTGCGAGTATTTGCATTTCCCAAATGTATTTCTGTATACAGTGTGTAGGTGAATTCCCCATTTATAGAACAACAATGGCTGCACGTATGCCTGCTGTAGGTCGCGGTATCTGTCATATGGTTGTTCAGCTGCTTTCAAGGGCATTGAGGTGAAATCAGCTTTGCCTCTTTTTATTCATTTAGCACAACAGCTTTCTATCGAGACTTACAAGACTTAAGCATAAAATATTAGGACAGAACATACATTAACCTGTGCGAAGGAATTTGGACGTATAGCTTACGTATTTGAAAAAAAAGGCTGGTTAATCGGGCAATATTTTCATATTTTGTTGAACAGTAGGCAAATATATATATATGGCTTCCAGGAAATAAGCTTTTTACTTGTAAATCTGAATCAATGGGCTATAAAAACAGTTATTCTAAATACCTCATAAGCATGTCATTGTCTCAAAACCTAGTGAGCTGCCTACTGTAGGCCTATTATAGACAGCATTATAGGGGTCATTCTCTTATAGTTTGATAAAGTGAGTTTTAATAATAATAATAAAAAAACATTCCATTAGAAAATTGTTTCAAGGTTTGTATGTATATGATGAGAACAGGGTTATAAAGTTATCTAAAGATATTCAAGTCTTTTATCATAGCCTATAGGCAGCATAATAGGCAGGGTATTGGGTGTTCTGCTTTACTATTGACCAGTTTTGTCATTTATTTATAATTCTTTTTGTCTTTGAAGTTGATTCCTCTCTTTATTTTCATCGGTGGTGGAGCGACCATGTCTATGCTTTACCTGGGCCGCCTCGCTCTAAAGAACCCCGAATGCTCGTGAGTAACCATTTCATTAGGTAGCAAACTTTAGGTCTCAATTTACTTCAGAGCGTATGGAGAACTGACTGAAATCTGTCAACAGATGGGATCGCAAGAACAATCCAGAGCCTTGGAATAAACTGGGGCCAAATGACCGGTACAAGGTGAAAGCAACATTTACACTGTTTGCCCATTTCTGATTATCCAGCTTTGTATATTTAGCTAATATAGCCTATTAGCTTATATCCTTACAAATAATCTCATGATGGTAATATTTCGTAGTTTTTTGTGTTTGTGTATTAATATTTAATAATATAAACTAACCAATTTTCACCTTCCACAGCTCTTCTCTGTCAACATGGACTACTCTAAGCTGAAGAAGGACAGGCCTGACTTCTGAGCGATAGTAAATCAGCTGGGTGTTAAACGCTACACTTCTTGCCCCGGAGGTCTATTCAACATGACATCAGATGCCTGAATGTAAATCACCATTTAATCTTTAAAGAAACAGAAAGTGAGCACATACACATACGCTTTAATATCTGAATGTCTATCTTCAGTCAGAAACAATATATTTTACAGATAAACATTGATGCCTCAAGGGAAATACAACATCAAACCTGTATCAGTTATCTGTATAGTTATCTTCCTGGTATCCAAATAAACAAGACAGACAGCAATAAAAATGTTTTGTGTGGGTGTGTGTGTGTGGTTCAGGTATACCCTACGTCAGTGGTTTTCAAACTTTTTATACCAAGTACCACCTCAGAAAATATTTGGCTCTCCAAGTACCACCATAATGACCAACATTAAAATACAGTAGCGTAGTAGGCCTAACTATTCAGCTACAGCTCTGCACAGTTCAAAAACGAGGCAGTTTATTCCTAATAAGAATATCTATTGTTGTCAGTCACTTTAACATGCACAGTTTGTACATTAACACTGCACTGTGCTTACATACAGGTAAATAAACTAATTAAATAGTGATTCAATTTAAAGTGTTGTAAAGTTAAATTAAAACTGTACTGTACTTAACTTTAAACTTTACTCAAATAAAGATTAAATTCAAATGTATGTGTTTTAACATTAATTTATATAGTGATTCCTCTGCTTACCACTAGAGGCAGCCTGAGTAGTGGTACTCGTACCATACTTTGAGAACCACTGCCCTACGTTCCAATAATATCTGTCCTTGTGGGAAAATTTTTTGGTCCTTGAAATTTTTTTTTAGGAAAACAGTTCATGCAGAATAATGTTTTTTGAAAATGTAAAAATGCTGAAAGTTTTGTGTGATGGGTAAATTTAAGGGTAGGGTTAGTGGATAGAATATACAGTTTGAACACTATAAAAAACATTGTGTCAATATATATATATATATATATATATATATATATATATATATATATATATATATATATATATATATATATATATATATATACATACATATATATATATATATATATATATATATATATATATATATATATATATATATATATATATAGAGAGAGAGAGAGAGAGAGAGAGAGAGAGAGAGAGAGAGAGAGAGAGAGAGAACAATGTGAATGAGAACAATTTGTAATAGAGGTATCCAATTCAAATCTGAGAAATGTAGACAGAGGGTATTTAGCCTTACAATAGATGGCGCTATTTACTCAAAATTGACTTTGGTGACAGACTTAAAGGGATAGTTCACCCAAAAATGAAAATTCTGTCATCATTTACTCACCCTCAAGTTGTTCCAAACCTGTATGAATTTCTTTCTTCTGCTTTAACACAAAAGAAGATATTTTGAAGAATGTCAGTAACCCAAAAGTTGATGGGCCCCATTGACTATCTATCTATCTATCTATCTATCTATCTATCTATCTATCTATCTATCTATCTATCTATCTATCTATCTATCTATCTATCTATCTATCTATCTATCTATCTATCTATCTATCTATCTATCTATCTATCTATCTATCTATCTATCTATCTATCTATCTATCTATCTATCTATCTATCTATCTATCTATCTATCTATCTACCTACCTACCTACCTACCTACCTACCTACCTACCTACCACCTACCTACCACCTACCTACCTACCTACCTACCTACCTACCTACCTACCTACCTACAGTTTTTTTTACAATCCATGACAATTTTTTCAATATTTTTAACAATTTTCCTAAACTCTTAACGCAGTCAGCACATCTGTCTGTGTAGGCTATACAATTAACACATTTATTGTTGCTTTTACACAAAATGCATACAGTTAACACAAATTTAAAATGCTTGAACTTCTTTTACAAACAAGCTCAACCAAGACCAAAACAATGGATTTCTACTGCCGAATTTACCAATGCTTTAACACTGTATGTCAGAACAGATAACACCTTGTTCTAAACCCTAACCTTATAGGCTAAAGTCAAGGTAAACAGCTGTTTATATTGAGAATTGAAACACAAATATCCCCTGTATTTTATTCCATTGTTACTGAGAAACAGCCAATGAAGGTTTGCAAATATATAAATCACAGCTGAGTCCCATAGGAATTGTTCAGCTGTTGATGTTCTTTCAATCACTTGGCCATATGGTATACAGTAAAAGAGGGCCTCTTTGGGCTGCTCTTGTGTGAAAAAGGAACAATATATAGTAACACAAAGAAAGTAAGAAAAATGCCTGCACGAGGGAGAGGAAGATGAGTACCAGGACAAGGGCGAGAAGCGGGACAAGGGCAAGGGAGAGGAATGCCTTGACAAGGAGGTAGAGATTGAGGAGTTAGAATGCATGGTGGCGCTCAAAGAAGGGCCAGAATTAGGATAACTGATGAAATAAGAGCTACTATAATAGACCATGTCATAAACCACAGGCTATCATACAGAGAGGCTGGTGAACAAGTACAGCCAAATCTCAGCTGGGACACAGTGGCATCCATTATCCAGAACTTTCGAGTAACCAACAGGTAGGATATTGTATAAGGGCTTCTCCTACTGCAAAGTGTAAATACTTTTACCTGCATTACAGTGACTGTATGCATCTGGTCTCTAATATATAACTGTATTTTGTCTATCTAAGGATTCAATGCCTACCTCCCTCAGGGGCAGAGGAAAGCTCCTAAATGAAGAACAGGAACTTGCTATTGTCAACATGGTGATAGATGATAATGAAATAAAACTGAAGGGCATTCTATAATGCTACTCTGAGATGAGTGATTCATTTGTATTGAATTTCTGCAGCAAAAGAAACAAAATGCATGCATTTACTAAACTCAACAAAACAACAATGTGGAGAGTCTTCAAAAGACACAATCTATGATCAATAAAATATACTGTCTATTGTATAAGGGCAGACCTGACACATAAAATAAAGTTTCTGTAATTCCATCTAGAGCTAGTGTTTTTATAACATTGAGCTATGATTGACTAAATGTTCCTGTTGGAAGAGAACATGTGTTAGTGTTTTGGTAGACATAGTGTATTGTGTCAGTGTATTTTGAAAATTAGTGTTGGAGTTTAGTTTACAACGTGTGATTTTGAGCATGAAATTAACCGTTTTGGCAATTGTGTGATGTAGGTGTGTTGGTGTGTTAAGAATTAAGGAAAAATGTTAAAAGTATTGAAAAAATTGTCATAGCGATCGTAAAAAACTGTAGTTAAAGGTCCCATGGCATGACATTTTTCTATTATTTTATAGTGTTTCCTGAGGTGTACTTATATTGTTAGTATGATTTTTACATCATAAAATGTCATAATTTAGAAATAAAAGGCATTTTTTCTATACTGTTGTTTGCCCTGTGGCTGAAGGCCCTGCTTCAAGAGGCGTGTCTGCTGTGAGACTTCAGTGAAAACGCCCACTGTTGTGATTGGCTGACATCTTTGCATTTGAAATGAGCGGAGGGGGCGTGGTTTAACGAGGTCTACAACGCACAAGCTGCTGCCAGAGAGACGGACCTGAGTTCACTTCTCATCAGTTCTCTCAGCATGTCTCAGTTCAGGGTGAACTGTTGTAGTTACAGCATATACTTCAGGTTATTAGTTTATTTCTAGTCGGAGGGGCTGTCACTCATGTCAGAAAGTTAGTAACTTTAGTAAATTATGGATCAGCGCTGACTCGAGACGCGAACCGTTTAGAACGATTCAGTCCGATTTGGTGAACTGGTTCGGTTCACTAAAAAGAACCGATTCAAAAGAATGATTCGTTCGCGAACCGGACATCACGGAGACGGAGCGATTGCTAACAAAGTTATTTATAGTAACTACTGAGTTATGAGAGCGCTGTCTGTCAGCGCGAGTTTATTGTGTTTGTATCTGAGAGTTCTGAATAAACACGAGTCCCAGTCACGCCGAGTCCGTCTTCATCATTATTCTACCAACTTTGTAACACATGCAATGTACCATTACAGCGAGATGAACGAGTTAGTAAGTATTGATTAAAGCATTATTTCTAGTTCCAATCATATGAAAAGCGCCAGTGACGCGCATTGAGTACACAGCGCAAACAAAGACACAACAGCAGTAATCGAATGTAATCCAGTTTATTGTGGGGAAAGCTGGCTAGCCTAGCCGGATACCCTCACGCTTACTCCCCTTCTGCTTAATCTCACGCCGCGTTTGGTGCCTCCGCTGTGGGCCAGATGCAGTACTGGGGGTCGGGGATGTTGGAGGCCGAGCTTCGGCGTGCGTGAGGTTTACCTCTAAAGATGTGGTTCTGCCTATGTTGAGCAGAAACTCCCGACTGTATGCACATTTAAGAACAGATAGACTCGACGAGGACGTACAAAAACACTGACTCACAAGATAGAAAACACGAAAACACCGTTCTGTCGGGAGAGAGAGAAGCCGCAGTGTGTGCACGAATAATAAATAATTAGCTACACATCAGAAATCACTGATCACAGATCAGAAGGAACTGAAAAAAGACTTCTGTTTTCATTTGTACATCCAAACACTGAGAAACTGCCAGCATTGACTCGTTCACAACCCATGATCTCTCGAGCGTTCGCATGGACGTGCCAGATTCTCTGGGCGGAGGAAAGGGAGGTAACCGTTCCTGCTTGGACGTCAAAACAGGAGACTTCAGGATTGGCTCGTCTGGCCTGTCATTTTCTCAAAGGCAGAGAAAGACAGCCACAACTCGGTTTTACACCAATCAACATTTCTATCCACTTGGGGACAATATTCAGGCTAGGGGAACTCATATTAATGTTGAAATACCTCATAAAATGAAAATTTCATGCCATGGGACCTTTAAAGATGGAACGTGGGGTCATGCAATACCACTTTATTCTGAAAGGGGGCGATATTATGTAAGTTTACATTATGTATTATCATTGTTGCAATGAAAATACATAAATATCCACAACTGAAGCTGTGTAACCCCTTGCAATAATAATTGAATATTAATGTTCAATTATATCAGCATTAAAATACAATAACAAAGAAAAATGGTAAAGGTTGTGTTTTATTATGCTTATTTCAGTAAGGCTGTTAGCCTATAATTTGATGGCTCTAAAAAGTTTTTTATTTTTTATTTTTTATCATTAAATCTAGTTTACATGTAGCTGTCAAACTAAACAAATGACCAATGTTTACAATGCTGTAGTTGTATACAAAGTTGTATTTTGCTTCCGAACCCTGAGGTGTATTATTACATGCAACTAACATGGAGGAGATTGCTTGAAAGAGTCTGGCAGTGTAAACTTACTCTACTAAGTTTCTTTCCATTGTTAAAAACATAAAGAGGACATAAAAGAGCTCCCCAAACATTCTTCTCTTTGAGCTGAGCGAAGTCCTGTAGAAGCTGCTAACATGACAGAAATGGGTCTTAATCTCGGCCATGAAAACAGACATGACGCTCTCATAACAGATCCATTACCCAAGAGGCTCTGTAGAATAGGTTTATAAGTGGGTGTGGGAACTTTGAGGTTACTGTGAGGTTTGAAAGTGTTTCCAGTAGGTGATGACAGGAAATTGCGATTACTGAGCTGAACAAATAGTTCTTTATAAACGATAGCATTCATACATTTATTAAAGCAATCTGTTCATTTTGATCAAAACTATAATGTTTTTGGGATGGTCCTTATTCTCTGCCAGTTGACTTGGGTGATATTTTTCCATACTAGATTTTCATGTGCTAGGCTTGTTTGGATAAAGAACCAGTTTTCATCCATTGTAAAGTCTCTAAGATTTCACCATAGCTCCATTCTGCTCCTATAGGGAGCTGGTCAATGAGGTGATGATAAAAATTAGAAACCCAATATTGTCTGGGATTATGTCCTGAGCTCTTTACTTAAGGGAAAACATGGTCAGGAATGATATGTTTATGTAGAGTGCTCATTGTCGATGGTGTAATCTTTCAATCGCAAATATTTTGTTGCAAATGTCAACCTTCAAGCTTCACAAAGCATGAGGTAATGTGTTAAAAGGATATTTCCCAAAAGGATAGCCCCCCAAAATTCTTACTAACTAGCTGGCTGATTTGGATGACCTTTGTTGCACTCTCTAAAGGGGTCATGGCAAGAGAAATCAATTTTCCCATGATATTTTGGCATATAAAAGGTCTTTATACCATCAAAGGGGTCATGAACTGGCTATTTTATTTTTATTTTATACTGTTGTCTTAGGTCAACTTATGATGAATAAGTAATAGGCTATTTTCTACCCTGGTTTTGAGCCTCTCTAATGGAACGCTCTGTTTTTATGGGTGTGCCGCACTGAAGACTTGGAAGTAAACGCCCACTGATTGGATAAGCTTTGGAGTTTTGGCTCCTCCATGAGTAGGCTACACGTAAGGAATTTGGTTTGAAAGCGTGTGGAAAAACGGTAACTTTTATATATCAAAGGCTGAATGAAAAGTTGATTTCTCAATTCATGACCCCTTTAAAACATCCTGCATTTTTCAAGGCTTTAAACTTCCCTCTTGCAGTGAAATCTCGCCTGTGTGTGTTCTATATATGAATTTGTGTAGTATGAGCATTACTACATTCGCCATATTGTCATTATCATGTCAAGTCAAGTCAAGTCAAGTCAACTTTATTTATATAGCGCTTTTAGCAATGCAGATGGCCGTCTAGCCATTCTGGAGAAAACGGTTATGTCATCAGTTCATTTCAATTATCATACAGTGACAGTGTGGGCTTTAGATCAGTAATTAGATCAGTAATTTGGTTTATATGGTTAATTTAGTTTAATAATTATTTGGATATTTAGTTGAAAAATTTAGTGTCCCCAACTGAGCACGCCAAGCCAGAGGCAACAGTGGGAAGGAAACCAAAACCCCATCAGGTGACCTAATGGAGAAAAATAAACCTTGGGAGAAACCAGGTTCAGTCGGGGTGCCAGTTCTCCTCTGGCCAATTAACAAGCAGTGTCTGATTATTATTCTGGAAACTTTACAGGTCAGAGGTCATAATAGATCGGAATATTCGAAGGATCGGAGGCAACACGCCGGAGACGGGTTTATTGAGGCTGATGTGTTGATTAAATAATTATTAAAGTGCAATATTCGAAAGATCGGAGGCAACACGCTGGAGACGGGTTTATTGAGGATGACATATCGATTTAAGTATTATTAAATTGTAATATTCAAACAATCTGAGTCATCACGCCGGAAACGGGTTTATTGAGGATGCCGTGTCGACTATGCAATTTCAGGGGAGTCTAATTGACACGGTCTCTGCAGACACTTCAGGGTCATGTGTTGGTCTTCTCTGGGCGCAGGTCCACCATCTGATCTGGATACGGCCCGGATCCGGCTGACTGCAGTAAACCTCAGGATAGGGCTGTGCAATCAATCAATCGAATTTCGATTTCGATTTTGCCTCCCAACGATCACCAAAATAGTACAATCGAGAAAAAACGATTATTTCGCCATGTTCAGTTTTGCAAGAACACTCTTATTTTGTCTTGCGTTCTGAATGAAACGCGCACACGCTCATCCGCCCCTCCCGAAGCCACAAATCTCTCTCAGGTCGCGAGTCTCGTGACTCGTGTGCATATCATCCGCTGGAATTTAAAAACTCGGCGCGAGTAAACTAAAGATGGCAGAAGGAGGGCAGTTACAGCGTTACGGTGAGCAAAAAAGGCAAAACCAACTCCGTTGTCTGGGAACAGTTTGGCTTCGAGGAATCAGACGACGAGCAGAAACATGCTACGTGCAAGATTTGCTACATGGTAGTGGCTGCAACGCAAGGGAACACCACGAATTTGTTTAACCACTTGAAAATTAAACAGAGTGACCTATGACAATCTAATAAAGAAACAAAAACTGACGAGAGCAGGGGTGCCGTGTAAACGTCCTTTTTTCCCCCTCATATTTTTCAAATAATTCTCTCTTTGTAAACTTTGTTCAATGCATGCGAGTGCTGCCATATTTTCGAATATGACCAGTCGTTTTCACCGTCATCACCCGGGTTTAGTGCCAGAAGACGCGAATGAGAAGCCGCGCGCGCTGTGAGAAAATGTATCTCTGTGCGCTCATCCGAGAGCGTGCACACGTCTCACAGCGCGCAAATATTGAGTTCTCTTTTAAGTCTTGCTCTTGAACGGACAAACTCACACAAAACGTATGTCAACATGTCCATCTTGATGAGTATCCTAGCAGACATAGTCTGTATATGCCTTAAGTGAACTTTATACAGTCGATAAAAACGACGCATATCCGATCATTAGGTCTTAAAGAGGCAGTAGCCTTTACTGCTGTCTGTTTAATGTCAAACAACAAAAGACAAGGACATCACTCACCGCTCTTGATTGAATAGCTTTTGTAAGTTTAATAGGATTAATCTTTAATTTATGCACTCAAATATGCAATGTTATTTTACATTTGATACATTTCTGTACCTGAAGTACCTGAAAAGCATATCTAGCCGAACCATATTGTTGATCTTATTTATTTGTGGTTATCATTTTTACGTGAATACTTTTATACTTTGATTTGAATATATATTATATTATTTATTTTAATAGTTCAAAAAGTACAACAAATGTTACAAATGAATTGTTGAA
>NC_137113.1:38328918-38393918 GCF_949357685.1 Gobio gobio
ATAGTAGGTCAATTTGAACGCTGTCACTTTAAGACCTTCTGCACAGATCCATAATATTTGTGTTTTCTCTCAGCAGTTTAGTTCACTTAAGACTAGCAAGACTTGCAAATTCATGGTTACCTGACACATAGGTACGCAGGTATGTATATTTAACTGATCAAGCCAAATTAGGCGGCAAAAAGCACTTAATTCAGTTTCTCAGACAGCACGCACATATACTGAAATGAATTTTCTTTCCTAGTTTATTGCGCTTTTAGTTTAAAATAACGGAGTGTCTATTTACACTAAGTGCAAATAGCCCGTCTTGTTGGCAGAGGCTATTTACACTAACTCCGCCCACTGACGCCTGGTTGGGCCAGACAAAATGACGGAAGACTGGATTGTTTACAGTAGCAATGGTGTAGGGGTAAGGTGTGTGGAATGAAGCTTTGACGGAAATCGATTCGAGGTTCGGATCTGCCTTTTTTCGAATTTGCTCTACTTAATTTTCCCATCACATATTAGATCGGAAAGGCATTTCTTTTCATTTAGGCATTTTTATTTATTTATTTTTATTTTAAAAAATGAACAAAATATTCGAAAAATGTACATAACATGTCTAATGTGTTGTTAATAATAAAGTCCAAAATCTCTACCAGTTTACCGTATCTACTGGTATATCGACCACCCCTATATATAAAAAACTACTAATTAGTAGAAACACAATTAAGCCATTTCAAAGATTTTAACATTATTATAATAAAAAGCATTTTCTGCAATTTAAATGTTTGTATACAAATCCATTGTTAATATTAACCTTCAATATTATAATAACGTACAAACAGACAGTAAAATTTACTAAATGTATTTTTCCTTGAGAGAAATTAACATGTACTACACCTGATATGTTTCCAAAATGAATCGATATCAAAACCAATCGAAATAAATAGAATTGCAAGCTTGTGAATCAAAATCTAATCGAACCGTGAAATGTGTGTCATTGCCCAGACCCATTATGAGCACTTTTCAATTAAAGACAAACTATCTGCCATAAAAACAGAGTATATTCAAGGCCCCCTGGCATCCAGGCTGTCCCATGGCCTCCACTTAGGGGATCCAGCCCAGCTCTCCAATAGCACAGATGGACGCATGCCCGCACATGACATGCCAGATCTGCTCTGCAGGGAATCTGATAACGAGAGAGCCCCTCCCCATCTGCTGAACAATGCTCAGGTCCTTGGCCCCTCCCTCTCTCAGCCAGCGTCCACAATGAGATCATTTGCATATCACTTTCAAAATCTGAATCAGCAAGTTCCTCGCTCTTGGCAGGACGGGGCTACTGAGTTAACCTGCTGCAGCCCTGTAGGCTGGGCGGGCCCTGTGGGACCAGAGCCTAGAATCTCATCGCCTGACAACCGCCGTTTGTCTTATAGGCAAACCTTTGCCCGTGAATGGATCCGCTCCATTGGCCAATGGTGGTGTTTGCATAATTTTGTATTCATTTCCATATTTATATAAATAATAAATTTCTAATGTCACTCTGAGAATAATAAGCAGGACATCAGGTCAATGCTTGACTTCCTCTTTAAGACATTACTTTGTTTAAAGGGGAATTAATTAGAGTCAGTGAAGAGGAATTGCAAATACTGTATAAATATAGGCCTAATATAGATATATACGTATATATGTAAAGTTCTTAGAAACACACTCTATGGGCCCTATCATACACCTGGCGCAATGTGACGCCAGGCGCAAGTGTTTTTTGATAGTTTCAGCCTGACGCAGTTATCATTTTCATGTCCAGCGTCACATTGTTTAAATAGCAAATGCACTCTCGCCCATCTGTTTGCCCATCGGCGTGCTGGTCTGAAAACGAGGTGTGTTCAGGCGCATTGCTATTTTGAGGCAACTGAAAACGACTGCACCATTGACCAACAAGACGCAGTTAGTATTTAAAGGGCGCGTTAGTATTATGCGCATATAGGCGGGTACACAACGCACGTACACTCTGCTTACTACACATAGGGACGATTATTAAAAGTAAAACCTTTCTTATTGTGTACATAAAGATAAAAATGCCTGCATGTCATAATGGATCGTCATTGCATGTATCAGAATTACCTATTTCCAGTAATGACGAATTAAATTGGCTACTTATTTAACCAATCGTGGCAATACACACATGTATTTAAACTGACTCGTCAGGTTGAGGGTGTCTATATTCCGCCATGTAAATAGCAAATCCGCCATGGTGCAAGAACAACTGGCTTTTAAAGGGAATGGGAGATGAGACTCTGATTGGTTTATTGGATGTTACGCCAAAACACACCCATAACTCGTTAAAAGACTAGGTACAACCCTTTTGGACCATGTCCTGTTTCGTTTCTGCATGTTGTTCACACCAAATGATCAGATTTTTCAGATATATACAAGCAGTTCCAAAAAATAATATCAAAAGATGACTTAATAATCTACTTAATAATATCTACTTAATAATGTTTTCTTTTTAAGATTTTAATTTCTTTTCATTATGCAGGACAGTATCACCCAGACATTTTGACTTTACAATACCAAAATGATTTTTTCTCAGAAACAAAACATGCTCACTGTTTACATGTACAGATTATATTTGAATGTATTTTTTAATAAATTAATAGCGTTGGACAAATAAATGAGTAGAAAAAGAAAAAACAAGTAAAAGATGTTGGCTTTGTGTGAACTATAGCTTTAAGAAGAGAAATAAAAGAAGTGATTATGCAGACAGGGGAAGGCTTTATCTTTCATTAATCTCAACAATGAGGGGAGAAGTTCCAGGAAATAGTAATTAAACAACTCAAAGAACTATTGTTTGCTGTCCACTCAATGACTCCAGAGAAAAAACTGTTCTCACAACAAAACAAGCTGCACAGGGGGTAGCAACCTTTACCATATTAAAGCAATACCTCAACATTCACATTTTCTACACTTAAACTTACATAGCGGCCATAAAACAGTATGCATCATTAATCTGATAGTGTCAATAGTCCATCAGCAACCTGCAGTATAGTTCAACAGATGAAGTCTGCTTGTACGCTCTGAGGGTCACAAACTCACGGCAAAACAATCTATAACAATACTGCATTGTAAACTAGCAGTACATATCACTCCGCAAGGCTTCATGGTCTGCTGTGCTCCACAATACACAAACGGTCCTCTGGAAGTCAGCAGGAATTGTAAATGGTTAAAGCATTTAACGACACTGAGAGAGAGCACTGGCATTCAGAACATGCCATAATGTAGTAATAATATACTTTCATACCATTACAGCTCAGTAAAATGTGCTCCAGCAGAACCTTCATGAACTGAAGTGAATAAGAATATGTTTAAAGTCTTGACACTGACCTTAAAAAATATGTAAAGATCAGAGAAATCGTTCAGGCAAAGCCACGCATGCAACTGCTCTACAATAGAGCGTAACTTGGGTAGGGAAGTAAAAATCCCATTATTATTTTCCATAGAGAAACTGATTCTTAAGACAGACCGACCATGAGACTTCCAACCATATGCTAATAGGTTGCGACTTGCGAGTCAAAGTGATTTCAGTTCCATTTTTAAAAGATTGTGATTAATAGTTCAACAGTGCCCTTCCACTTTTTCAACGGCCTTGGTTCTAGATGTTTTTTTCCCCATTGATTTTTAAAAAATGTCTTCTTTTAAGAGTTATAAGTCATGAACGAAACCAACCAGCTACAAGGTGAATCACAACATTACAATCGTTGATTTGAAAATTGAACAAAAAAAAAAAAGAATATACAGGATTGTGTAGTCAAGGGCATTAATCAGGGAAAGAACTACAATTCCACGAATGAAGTAATCAAAAGTAATCATTTAATGGGGAAATATAAAACTATTGATTTAAATATGCTGATATATTGCCACAATGCCAAATATGCATTTTATGCATACAAATATTTAAATATGCTGATATATTGCCACAATGCCAAATATGCATATTATGCATACAAATATTTAAGTAGTTTGAGAGCATAGGAAACTGACTCTACGACATTCACAGTCCTTCGTGGGAGTGGGTGGGCACTAACAAGGTCTTTTGATGCAATTGTCTTGTTTCTATTCTCTGATTTGTGAAGATTTCTTTGAGGAATCATCTGTAATATAGTTTTTTTCACCAGGAACTTTACCACTGAACATGACTGTTTAAAAAGCAAGTATAAATAATGCCGGCTGGTGGCTTAAAAATAAGAATATACCATCAATCAACAATGTCAAAGCTCACAGTAGGCCTGTTTGTAAGTTATCAATCAAAATCACTTCCACTGTGGAGAAAAAAAAACAGGATTTTTACTTCCAGAACCTGACTGTTGCAGAACTACGCTACCCATAATCCTGCAGAGATATCCACCAATCAGAGAAGTCGTTCAATTCCAGTGGCCACACCCGTGAAGCGATGCAAATTACAAACTTGAGTCGATCTCCCTACACTCTCAAACGACATATTTAAAAACGTTTTAAACAAATCAATACCAATATATTGTACCATTGTTTTGATTTTTGATTATTATTTGCAATGCTTCATAGGATAATTAGTACCTTTATCTTTATAAAATCAAAGTTTGTAATATTTCATGTTGGCGCTGGTTGGATTGATTCCTGAACCAAGACTGCTGAAGAAGCGGAGACTCACTGTTGCACTGTATTGCTACTCAGTGGAATAATGAAGTGCTACAAGGCAGGGCTGCTAAATGAAATTAGAGGGAAAAGGAAGAAGCATATGGACTTTCCCTCTGTTACACCGTATAAAAAACAGGCAGACACTTGTAAACACATTCATTTTTACACTAATCTTCATCTTGTTATTGTTAACGGTTTAGCCATCATGAACAGTGTTTTAACAGTAGCCATCTGTGTACTGTCCCAGAAGTTCACTATAATACGGAATAGCTTTGTATCAAAACTGTGTTGGCATTCTACAAATGCAGCAACCTTCCAAGGCAGCATCTTAAATTAAATGGCGTCTCAAGTGACCGATTTGGAACACTTTACACAGGTAGAACCACATAAATAGCGCTCCTCACAAGTTAGCATGTTGCTAAGCTAAACCTGTAATATTCTATTAGAGTGCTGCAGGAAGACCATTGTAGGCCAAAACCTGGAAAACATTTAGCACTTCTGGATCCATCGTCCTGAAGTCAATGTTTTTTTTTTTATGGGTTTTTGGTTAAATGCCCAAAATAAGGTCTGTGGTTAACACAAGATCAAGATATTCCCATGTTTTTTTGGAGCAGCTGTACAAGTAAACCGAACAGGTAAACTCATCTACTCACTAGTCCACTTTCACAGCCTCGCTGTGTAGAATCGGGCTCTTTCAAACTATTCTAACTCATATTTTCAGGGAAAATGTTTATAAATAAAGACTGAAAGAGTTGTCGGAATCTTAATGGAGGTGACGTTAAAGAAACACGACTTTGGTGTAGTTCGTTTAGAGCCTATGTTTAGCTTTTTACTTCTGGTAATTGTATTTGGGCTTCAAAATTCATTCAAGTTGTGTTCATTTGTGAACATTTTCGTGAGAAACACACTGATAAACAATTATTTTGAGGTAAAGTAAATACTACAGAAAAAAACATGCAATTTTTACATGAAAAAGTTAGCTAAGAATTCAGTAATTTCTATATTAGGACTAAATTTAAGCTTGTAGAAATTAAAGCGTAAATATTAACGTCGTAAAATTAAATAAAACCTACTTAACATCTCTGATACTGGTGTTCCCATCATGCACTGGGGCATGAATAATTAATACAGTTGATTGATCGCTGTTTTCCAGGCGTACTGTATTACTTATTTCTTTTCGTGCCATTTTCTACTCAAAATGACACATTCATACTCAAAAACCATCGAATGTTGCCGTCATTGTGTACCAAATTTTGAGGTCACTGTGTTCGGGTACCGCATTACTTCTATTATGTAGATATGGTATCTACACAATATCTATTGTATTATTTACTTAGATGTTTCTAAGTACACTCTAAAAGCGTGGTTTAATTCACTGTTTGAGTAAAACGTATTACTAAGTAGAAATTACTCAACAAATGTTTACAGGCCAAGTTAAAGTGACTTATTTTCTTTGTTAATTTGACTTAACTTAGTTAAGTAGCGTTTACTTAATTCCATAATGTACTTAATAAATGTGCGTGCAAAATCTTGCGAAAGAAAAAGTAACTGTTTACTTATTGTTTGTTTTCAGTGCAAAACGTGTAAGAATCACAAACTTTTGTTGGCCACAGAGCTTATTTCTGCGATAATCCAATAAAGCCAATAGGAAAAATCCCATTGGTTTTTGTCACGGGAACCAGGGTGATGCTAACTTCCAAGTTGGGCTACAAAAATACTTTCCTGCACATTACATTACTGTCAACTACTATAAGAAGAATTATTCTATTAATATTATATTTATATTATTATAATAACACATATTCTAAGAAACATTAATTTGCACACATATTTAATAAACGTTAATTTAATCAGATGTAATTTTCGAGTTTGCATGACGACCAGAGAAAATGAGGAATTGATGCAGATAAAACTGGCCTCTCATATCAACACCAACCAATTTAGGCCACGTTTTTTTTCCCTTCCACAAGAGCTTTTTGTGTTGTAATTATTCGTCACATGCTTCCCAATGACCTTGTTGAAACAGCATGTTCACCCCTCACGTTTACATCCTTGGAATGATGTATGATTTGCCTAGCGATTCTGTGCTCCAAATGGCAAGGGAGGCGCAATGCGCTAACTAATTGTTTAAGCATAGCAGAGGGCTATTAAAGAAGCTCTTCACAATGGTACTCCATTATTTCTGCATGAATGCTACTGCACTATGCAAACCCAACCGGGGCCCAAGCCATTTGCTCTAGCAACGTAACGCTCCTCTCTGTATATAATGCCGACTGTATATGATCAAATAGACAGAAAGCTCTTTGAGAACAAATACGCTGCTTATTATCTTGTTTATTCACAACAAAACCCCCTTTTTTAATTTCCCAAGTAGCCAAAACCACTCAGCGTAATGACAGTTAATTACAGTGAAATACAAAACGGGGCAAATTTGTCCCCTGGGTCATTGATATGTCAGTGTGGTATGCAAAGCAAAGCGCGTTTGTGCCCTAAAGCCCCGAGGACGCAGAGACGCAGAGCTCTGACAAGCATATCTTTGCTTCAAAGTTTAAAAGCAGCCGAGACACCTCATGACTGGGTTATTGCTTCCTCACATAACTCGAGAGCCGTAGCTGAGGTGTGTACAGGCATGACAAAAGGTAGCATTGCTTATGCGCAATCTTGTTTATTTGCTTCCATTGCTGCAGCGTGGAATTCATTCCCAATCACCTCGGGGAGATTTCAGTCACTGAAAAGAATTTCAGGTTGACTTTCCAGCCTATTAGCTGTCATATTATTGTTATTTTACAGAAGTGGTACTATAACTTTAAAATTCTAATTAAATTGCGTACACATTTGAAAATTTGCTATTTGTAGGGACATATAATTTCCATGATGTTGAAAAGACAGAATTCAGACATAAAAATCAAATTTACTTTATAATGTAGAATGGAAAAAAAAGGGCAAAATCTTAACGAATAAATCAAAAGTAGGACTTAATCAAATCGTGATATGGACCAGTGTTTGTGAATACCAAACCGTACCAAAAAAAAAGACTTATAATACCAAAAAAAGACTTTTTGTCTGCTACACACACACACACTCACTTTTCAACTTATGCTGTCTCACTATATGACATAAACACATAAACTTAATTTCCAGAGCTGCTCTGTGGCTGCATTTACACTGGCACAAAAAAAAGAAGATATTTACTCACATCTGACACAAATCGGAATTTGATGCACACGTGTAAACGCAAAAATTCTAATTCATTCAAATAAATGCAATCTTACCGTGCTACTTTGTTTCACTTCCGAATTCTAGATCTATCGGGCTGTAGATAAAATAACAAACTAAAATGACTGTTATTTTCCTGTATATATCCGTTCAGTCAGTGCCACCTGATGTGAATTAAATAAATCATTTTACATCATTCAAATTCAAAATCCAAGGGTCAATCATGTTGCATTGCTACCTTTTGGAGCATGTAACTAGTGGCCAGTTGATGAATTGCAGTTTAATTCACTTCCGTATTGGCTTCAAGAGAAACTGGGGGAGGTTGCCGCTTGATGTAAACGCAGCCTGAGAGTCACCTCACCATTTCATTTGATAAAACTATCATCAGACACACACAGAAAGTGTGTAAAGGTCTTCACTCTAACCCTTTTAACTTGAAAATAATTATGACAGAAATATATTACTACAGTACAGTAGGATGTAGTTCTAAAAGTAATAACAAAACAAAAAAAAAACAGTTATTTAAAACATTCTTTTTAAGGCATATCACAAAATATGACTACATTTTCCCTCTTTTTTTTCTTTTCATTTAAACAATCTGCAGCACACCACTCAATTTGCCAAAAAAAAGGAATGGTTCAAGTTTAATTTGATTACATTTTAAAACATTAATGAAATTTAAAGTTTTATGCATTCATATTCATCATTTATTACCACAGGTTTTGATCATTATTTAATGACTATTGTTACAATTAATAAATTACGATTTTTTTGTTTCAATTAATTCGATATAACGATTTTAAAAGAAAAATATTTAGGGCCCAATATTTCAGGTTTATTTTGCCGTTATTTTTTCTACTTTTAGCAGGTTATTTTGTAATCAAGCACAGTGTTGATATATCTGTGCATGCCTGGTTAACCAGTTAGTAATTAGTCAGCTCACCACAATATAATTGCAACCCACTTAATTGTTTATAAAATATTATTATTACAATAATATTTAAAGTCTGGCTTATCATTGTTCATATAAAACAGTGCAAACCAATATGGCTGGGAGAAAAATAATTAAAAGAAAATAAGATCCAAAGGAACACTAATCACTATAATGGTGACTGCAAAAGAAACCAACTAGTTACATTATTATCCCACAAAGCAGCGCAACATGTTTTACAGTATCTTATGACAGAAAATGACCTATCTGCATTCATTCTTAATTATAATATTTAATACATAATATTTTTGTAAGAAATTCCTGTTAAATCTGGCTTTTTTTTTTGACAGTTTAATAATAGCTAAGTAGCTATTGCAAAGATCATGCATCACTCAAATCCGCTATCGTATGCGCCTCTCACAGTGATAAGAATTGATAAGTAGCCTCTCATCTGAGATTTCATTGATGTTTGAAGCCCTTATATCAAATGAATTGAAAAAGTCAAATGAAAGAGAAAAAGTGTGGAAACAGAGACGTCCTCTGCATGTAGCAGAAATGAATATGGATGGATCCGTGCTCAGAGAACACCTGCAGGGAATCTGGCTCTTTACCTGGAACTACTCACAGCGGGGGATGTACTTTCAGCACGGCCGGGGCCATGCAGGACACGCAAATGCAAAACGTAATGCAATTAAATGTGTATTTGTCTACGCATAAGCAAGCAGGTTATTATTCATGTATGACTATCAAGCAGCAGTCAGTAGATTCAAAATAAAGGTTTTAAGATTTTCAGAATGCGTCTGAAGAGCACCGAATGTCACGTCAGTCAAATATACTGTATCGGACGCAAATCAGCTCAGGTCAGCCAAACAAGGAACAGACCAATGACATGTGATCCTCCTCAGCCAGTCAGATTGCGCTCGGAGAGCTTGTGCATCATCAATCACTCAGTGATATCAATCCGCTCCATTTGTCCACACGAGGTCATAAAGGAAAACCCAGAGTCGTCCAAAATTTCATGTCGGCCTCTCAGAGACATAATCAATCACATGCTGTATGTTTGCAGTAGCTGGTTATAAGTCACTGTAATGCAGTACAATAGTCCTGACTCACAGTGTGAGCAATAAATGTAAGATAACTTTACTGCATAAACTACTACATAGATTTTTCTAGATTTTTTATAGATCACACACACATACACACACACGTGTGTGTATATATATATATATATATATATATATATATATATATATATATATATATATATATATATATATATATATATATATACATATATATATATATATATATATATGTGTGTGTGTCATATTCACTTGTGGCCTTCCTACCTGTTAGACATATACAGAAATTGAACAAAGCTATCAAACACCTTTCTTAACGACACAAATTTTAAATTAAATATAGATAAATCCTTATTAAATCTACAATTTTCTCTGTTACCTTTGTTCTTTGATTAACATTAACAATACAGCAACTGGTTTATTAGGCTGCTGTCACTTTAAGATCTGCCGCTGCCAAACAGGACGTGGATCTGATGCGTTGTCACGTGCATCTCATTTTCTCAGAACTATTTAAGTCAATTTAAGATGTTATTTAACTCATTTAAGACTGCTCTTATGAGAATACTCAACAAAGCGGGCATTTTGGCATAATTCTGTGTGTTATTGATTGTTCAAGCGTAAACTCAATAATGGTGCGCAGATAGTGCGTTCTCTTTTGCCTTGTCGAGCTTGAATTGTTTAAAAGCATTTGCATGAATAAGAGCGTGATCATATAATGTAACGCTAGTTAAAGGATGACAGAAAAACGGATGCTGCGTTAATTGCGTAAAATATTTTTTACTTTAAACTGACTAAAATGTATTGCATTCGTTAACGCGCTAATTTTGATATTAGTATATATACAGTATATAGTATTATAAATATTAGTATATATGTATATACTGATCAGGAATAACATTATGACCACCTTCCTAATATTGTGTTGGTTCCCCTTTTGCTGCCAAAACAGCCCTGACCCGTCCAGGCATGGACTCCACTAGACCATGTGGTTTCTGGCACCAATATGTTAGTGGCAGATCCTTTAAGTCCTGTAAGTTGCGAGGTGGGGCCTCCATGGATCTTGTTTGCTCAGCACATCCCACCGATGCTCGATTGGATTGAGATCTGGGGGATTTGGAGTCCAGGTAATCACCTCAAATTCGTTGTTTTGCTCCTCAAACAATTCCTGAACCATTTTTGCTTTGTGGCAATGTTTACAATATCCTGTATCCAGTTCTGATGCTCACGTGCCCACTGTTGGCGCTTTCGGCGGTGGACAGGGGTCAGCATGGACACCCTGACTGGTCTGCAGTTTTGCAGCCTCATACGCAACAAACTGCGATGCACTGTGTATTCTGACACCTTTCTATCAGAACCAGCATTAACTTCTTGAGCAATTTGAGCTACAGTAGCTCGTCTGTTTGACCACACGGGCCAGCCTTCGCTCCCCACGTGCATCAATGAGCCTTGGCTGTCCATGACCCTGTCGCCGGTTCACCACTGTTCCTTCCTTGGGCCACTTTTGATAGATACTGACCACTGCAGACCGGGAACACCCCACAAGAGCTGCAGTTTTGGAGATGCTCTGACCCAGTCGTCTAACATCACAATTTGGCCCTTGTCAAACTCAGTCATTTTCCTGCTTTTAACACATCAACGTTGAGGACGAAATGTTCACTTGCTGCCTAATATATCCCACCCACTAACAGGTGCCATGACGAAGAGATAATCAGTGTTATTCACTTCACATAAACTTATGCCTAATCGGTGTATAGTGTTATAAATATTTGTAATATTATGATATAAATAATATTATTTCCTATGTAAAATGTAATATAATTGGTTGTAGACTTTGCTCTACAGATCAAAAGTGACAGTAAAGACATGTATTATACTGTATTATAAAGATTTCTATTTATGTTTTTTACTCAGCAGGTACAGCTCAATGTGTTAGTGTGTTAGGAGCTGAGGAATCAAGACGTCCCACAGTTCATTACAGCACATTACGTTCCGAGGGGCCATTATCAGAGCTTTAATTTGAACCCACACCTCTAATATCACCTCTGCACTCCACATTCCCATCATTCCCTAAAGCCGTCACCCTTGTGGCTCAGGAGCCCCGTTTCCGTGCGACTTACCCGTACGTCCAATTCACACTTAAAACGTATGCTGCTTATTAAGCCTGAAGTGTGAAAGATGTTAAATATGCATCAATTCTACAGCATGTCTGTTGCTCGTCCCAACGCCTGATTAATGACAAAAGAGCACAGATGGCAAAAGACAAGTCTGAATCTATAATATGTCAATTGCTAACGGCTATGCTGCAAACTAGGATCTGATTAAAGTTTAATATGTGAAGAACAGTTAGCGCCCTACTTCCTGTGATAATAACATTCAGGCAAGAAATCGAGATCACTGGCTGAAAGAGAACAGAGATTAAGCAGTATGTGACTATAAATACCCATCTGAGTAATGAGCATGTTATTGAAGTTCCTCTCTGAGCTGCTTAGCCGTGGTTGCCGTGTTTATTGGTCATTGTTTAGACAGGAGGAAAAGCCTTTTATGGATTAATTTGATGTAAAAAGCTCAAGCGCTCCAAATAGAAAGCTCTGTGTGGCATTTAGGAACATTACATAACCCCCGCTATAAATAAAAATATCCAAACATTCAAGCGTTCATGATGTATTTTACAGAAAATTAAAGTACACAAACAAAGAGCTTTCCCTGTAAATTACGGCTAAAGTGTGCCGTTGAAATCTATTTGACAATCTGCAATTGTTCACAAGGCAATGCTGTGGGAAAACAGAGCATGTCTTCCATTTTGCAATTCCATAAAGGGGCTATAAATGGAAAAACCCTCTTTAAACATGTCCTGACATTCTCAAATGCCCATATCAGAGAAACAGCATTCGCTGTTGCTTTCATCCGCATCCACAGCAAGCTCTATTTAACAGCGGTCCCCTTTAATTGCAAAGCTAAAAATTATAAGGACAGACATTACTCACAGCAAAAATGCAACAAGAAAGAAAAAAAAAACCAAGCGCGCTCATTCCACGGGAAACTATTTACTCAAGATAGATGAGATAAAGCATAGTCAAGGGGCCCTGAAAAGCCTTGCGTTATCGAATTACAAATTACATCCATTATATGGCTCTCAAATAATAACTAGAAACATTTCAGACTGGCAAGAAAGAGGAAAAGATGTATAAAACACAAACAAGGAAGCTATGTTTTCCTGATGCTCTAGCCACATAGCCCTTGATGCACTGCTTACTTTAAATCTATTATCAGACAGATTCCATGTGCATTTCTTTCAGGTCCATGTATTCAGTCTCATTAAATTTTTATAAGGGAAATGCACAGAGCATGGCAATAAATCATAGGATGCACAAAAAGCTGCAACTAAACGTCGCTCGAAAAACCAGGCCACAATGTGAAAAATGTGAATTAAACCCCCAATCTGGCTTCAAGTGACATTTCACCTGTCTAAAAAGTAGATTTCCTGCCAGGATGTGCAAAAAAATTCATTCTTGGCCCCAAAAGGGTTAGCTCCATTTTTTTGGCATGAATTATTAAACTTGCCTGTAAGTAGTCTAGTGGGGATACATGCAACTAAGAATCAAGCTCAATATTTACTTTCTCAACACAGCATTCCGAATCAATGCACGTCATGGCTGTGTTTCTCCAGTTACTTTATAACACTATACAAGCTATTCAAGTGTTGACACGCATACTTCTTTTCCAGAAAGCAGAAGGGGAGGAAAAAAAAAAAGTTGAATCATTTGAGCGAGAAACGTCAACGCTTCTCCTGAGGATTTATTGCAGAGAATGAGCTTTTAAAACTAAAGGGAGCAGTCAGTGGAGCAATTAGTCCAAATCACAGCGGAGGACACTAAAAATATCAGCGCAACCTCAAATGTCAATCCTGACGATCCATACGACCGAAACCGGATTTGTCTTCTAGGATTTGCTGAGGGAACGAGGAAAAAATACACAGTGACACTGAAGTGTTCTTTAAGAATAGGCGTGTGGAAAACTAGTCCGCCAAAGTGATTTGTCCATTTACGTCCAATTCAGTTAATCCTGTTAATCTTTGGGGGGTTATGGGACGCTCTGCTGGGTCTATGGCAGACAATTGTTGGGCTACTTTGACAACATCACTTTAACAGTGTGTTTAAAGACACAAGGGATGGATGTGAATGTGGCGGCAAGCAGTAGGCGCTCAGCACTTAAATAAGTAGTCGGTTGCACTCTCAGCTGTCAGAACAACAATCCTCCAATGCCCCGGGGAACATTAGGTGGAAATAATGGCAATTTGGTTTTAATTTGATGTGATGTGTTACAAAACACTGTGGAAAATGATGTGGGAGACTATGCACCTCTCTCTCTTTTCTTCGTTGAGAAGTCCTCTTTGCAAAGGGATGCTGTCCAGACACATTTTATGATTCATAAAAGAATATAGGGCAGCTGCTGAGCTCGAACTCAGGGCAATGCAGGAACTAAAGTCCTCATTTCAAAAGCCTTTCATGGAAAAGCCAAAGTGTGCTGGCACGGTGGTCCAAACATGACATAGACACCTGAGAGACTTTGACTAATGAGTCAACCCTGATCCCTGTGAAAACCTTTTTCTTCTTGCCTTCATTTCTGCGATTAGTGTCGACTGTACATTACAATAAAGTAAAATTGACGCAATTAATGCAGCACTGGTTTTTTTTCTCCCACTTTCTACGACTAGCATTATACGCTCAGGCGTAATTACTCATTCTGTCGCTCTCTAACGTATTTGGATAATTGTGGCAATTCCAGAGCTGATGAATGCAAACGAGTGCATGCATCAAAAAATATGTACATATCAAGTTCAAAGTAACATAAACTGGCCGGCCAAAAAAAAAGTTGCTGTTTGGATTTACAAAGGCAAATGCTTAAGAGTCAATGATTGGATCATTATGTTTCTAGTATGTTATATGTTTGGCAAAAGTTCTTCTAACACTAATTGATGGAATGTGTAGCTTTTCATTTCTTAAACAACCACGTAGGAAGACACAACATGGCCATATTCCAGGATGATAATGTCAAGACTCATCAGGCTCAAATTGTGAAAGAATGGTTGGGAGGGAGAATGAAGAATCCTTTTCACACATGAATTGGCACCTCTGAGTCCAGACCTTAAATTCATTAAAAGTCTTTGGGATGTGCTGGAGGAGACTTTACAGAGTGATGGACTCTTGTAGTCAATACAAGATCTTGACCAAAAATGTATGCACCTCTTGATGGAAATAAATATTGTAATGTTATTTCCATCAAGAGGTGCATCAATTTTTGGTCAGGATCTTGTATTGATCTTGTAATGATCCAATCATAGACTCTTAAGCATTTGCATATTTAAATCCAAACAGCGACATATTTTTTGTGTATAATACATATATCATATATATAATAGTATATTATAGTATAACATGTTTATTTTTGTATTTATTACAATTATTCAATTATTAATTATAATTCGTATATTATAATAGTACATTAATTTGGTGATCCAATGTGTAAATAAACTATTTTTCAAAAGTTTGGGGTCAGTTTCATTTTTGTAACAATGTAAAAATCTTTACTGTGATCAATTTAATGCATTATTACTGAATAAAAGTTAATTTCTTTAAAAAAAAAAAACCTTTTTATTATAGCTTCATGCATTCTTTTTTATCAATACATGTGGGAAAGTTTAATTAAAAAAAGTAACAATTTGAACAAAAAGCTGAGAAAAACACATTTTTTGAATCAGAACGATAATCATAAGCTTCATAGATCATGATTTTCTAAGCTTCACAATCAAACCTCTTTGTGTGTTTCATTCAGTCACATTAGGCAGTTTTGATTTATATGCTATTTAACGTTTGATGACCGTGTTATCTTACATGTGCGTAAGCAATGCTTCTAATCACATTTCTGCTGCTTCTTCACTTTTTTTTAAAATTCTGAGTATTTTAATTGTGTACTATTTCAGAAGATGTGTAATAGTACCCCCTACCATATAACAATGAAAACATGGAAAGCTGGAAATTCTGTCAATGGTGGAGAAGCGTTGTGTCATAAATGACGGAAAAGTCTGTCAATGGCGGGGAAAGAGTTAAAGAATAGGTGTGGGGAAAACTAGTAAGTCAAAGTTTTTTTGTCAATTTATATCCAAATCAAGTAAGCCGACAAAATGAGTCAATTTCTTAACTCTTGTCACTGACAGAAATTGTTCGGCTTTCTGTGTGTTCACTGTTTTACGGTATAGGGGGCGCTATTACGCATCTTCTGAAAGAGTTCTGAATCTCCTGATCAAAACACAGGTGAAGAAGATGCAGAAACAAGGGCTGAATCCGAAAGCGCTCCCTATAACCCTCAAATAGGGCATTATTTGAGGGAACAGCCATTTGTAGTGGTGTCCGAAACCATAGTGGACGTTATTGAGTGCACTCATTCAATCCCACATTGCACCGCAATAACAAGTGTCCAGCCAAAGTACACTCAATGGCTGTCCGACTTCACGCACTCGTTTTCATTCACTCCTTAAAGTGAACTATATTAGTGGACTAACGTAGGGAATAGTGAATGAATAAAACGTTTTGTTTGATTAAATGCAGAAGGTCTGTTCTTTCTTTTGATATTGCATGTTCAGATATTCATGGGGACCATTCATTTTTTTGCGAAAATGATCAAAAACGCAACTCACCGGGAAAGAGTAAAAAAAACTTGACCCTGGCAGTGTGATTACAAGTTTTAAATGTGCAATAAATTGTGATTAATCACAGCAAGCTGTGTGTACAACACGACTCCACCCTTGCACAATGTTGGTCATGCATTTGGACTGCATTTGTGTTCTAGTGTAGGACTATGTTTCTGGTCTAAAGCTCATTGCAGCAGGGGGTGGAATGTCCTAAAAATGTCCAACATAAAGCTGTTAACTTCATAAAACATCTCCACTGGCAACTGAGGGTTCCTGGAGGTACAAGTGAATACCCTTCACCGATCTGCCATGTGGGAAATCTAAGCACGCCATTGTAGAATTAATTTTGAACTGATAAACAGTGACCCTGCAGTCACAGTGGCGTAAACCACAAATTACATGTGCCCCCTCCCACACAGCCAGCACTTATCCAATGAATGATATTTCTCAAGGCTGTGTGCTGGCAAGACTGCATCTGGATCCGCTTGAATGTTATTCATTATGAAATGGGAAGAATATCATACTTCACCACATAATTACATAAATTCCACTCAAAGGTAAAACATTTTCTGATTTTAAGAGGCCATTAGTTGCTAGTGGAGTAAGAATTAGAGTAGTATATGGAATGTGCAAAAAGGAAATCTGAAAAAAGGAATCAGCCCTTCAGTTTCTCCTTGAATTCTTAATAAGACACATGGATGAGGCATATGGGCTTTTAAAAATGCATGACCTTTAGTAATCCAACCCAGATTGTGAAACAAGTGGAAAAAATGGAATCAAATAGAACAGAGGAAAAGAAAAGGAACAGAATTTATAGTGTGACCTCATACATTTCAAACAACTGTAAGTTGCACAACTGTTAAAAAGAAAGTCAGAGAGAGAGAGAGAGAGAGAGAGAGAGAGAGAGAGAGAGAGAGAGAGAGAGAGTGCTAACAAGCCCCCATTCATCGTTTAATGCAAATAATGACTACACTGTAAACCTGAATAAATTGGCAAAACTCATCAAAATTGAGGCAATCGGTTACATAAAATGTTTTAAGTTAAGAAATGTACCCCCGGTTTCAGGCTTAAGCTAGTCCTAGACTATATGTTTGAGCTGTTTTAAAGCTACACTATGTAACTTTTCCATCCACTAGAGGTCGCCTGTTCAAAACAAAGGCGTAGTTTGATGACGCCACGTTTGAGCGCAGAATCTTGGGACATGTGGTCTTCACCTCACAGCCGGTGGAAAACAGTCAGGATAGGACTCGGGCAGAAATCATGTTCATGGATGCGATTATTAACATGACTGTAGTCTGAAGCAGAGCAGGACCGAGTGTTGTGGAGCTGACCAAGGCCGCAGGAGCGATTGAAGAGCGGGACTGTTATTATGGCATAGTCGCCGGCGGGACTTTTATTATGACACGGTAGATATATCTGAGTGTGTTGAAAAGGCAGTTATGACGTTCGCTCGGCGGCTGCTATGACACTTGTTCACACTGCAGTGAGAGTAAAGTGTTTCACTGAATAAAACCGGAAACCGAGGGTGACGCAGATATGACGCAATCGACAGGCGACTCCCTCACACACATAGCCCACACGTCCCAGTTCCTCGGTTAAAATAGCAATTTCTCACGATTTACAAATAGTTGGAAACATTTGGGATATTCTAAGTACTCAACTTAACAAAATATATAACACTGGCCTAGTGGTTTCTGGATATTTTACTGCAAAAATCCTACATAGTTCACCTTTAACTGAAAGAACCTTGCACTGACAGATCTTAAAATATATCAGTGGCATTGTTTTGTCTAAAGATGCACATCAGTAGGGCACGTTAATAAAAGTTACTTAAATGTCCTAATTAAACTAAGGCCTAATCCTAGCTTAGTCTAAGCCCTATCTGTGAAACCGGGCCCTATTTTGTACTTATACATTTGAATTGCTCTTATTGCCCCGCCCCATCCCCCCTCTTCTAAACTAACATAGCAAAGCATTAAACACCACTACATCTCCACCTTAGCATTACTCTTACAGAAAAAAACATTATGTAACACTTAATGTCAGCATTTACTCTCCCTTTTGAGTGTCATTGCAAAGCATGCTGGGAAATAGAAATCCCAGCTCAGTTTCAGTTAAATTCAAGTTAGTCTAAATTAAGAGAAACAAGTTCATAAAACTCAAAACAATGAAACAATTCAGATTACTTCAAATGTGAACCCAAAAGGAAAAGAAAGTTCTGAATACTCATAAAAGTAATTTGATTGAACTAATTTGTTTTATTTGAGTTGGCTCTACTCAAACCAATTAATTCTTTTGAGCGTTAGTGTATAAATCCCTGTATTTCTGGATGGCTGTGTGGTTTAAGGACAAAGTTCAGCCAATAATAAAAATGTTGTCACCACCAAGCCAGTATGAGTTTCTTTCTTCTGCTGTAAACAAAAGAAGATATTTTGAAGAAAGTCGTCACCAGACAGTCGACGGTCGCCATTGACTTCCATAGAAAGATATATATGGAAGTCAATGGCTAGTGTCAACTGGTTATCGACATTCTTCAAAATACCTTCTTTTGTGTTCAGCAGAAGAAAGAAACCCCTACTGGCTTGGAACAACTTAAGGGTGAGTAAATAATGATACTATCCCAATGAACTATCCCTTAGGGAAATATGAGAAAAATAATGTGTTCTAAACAATGTGTGATATGTTCTCATCTTAGCATAAGTTTATTTTCTGGTGAACACAGAACACGCATGCTGTCAAGCAAACAAACCACCAAATATTTAATTCTAACATTCAGAGCAGCTCAAATCCTATCTTGTTAAACAAGGAACAGCTGCCATAAATAGAAAAGAGAAGTGCAGTGAATTCGCTGGAAAGACTTTAAATGCTGAACCAATTTGGAGACAGCTTTGTTTACTTAAGTAGTATGCCTGAGGACAGGCTCTGATTGCAAAAGCAACTGGGTAATAGGTAATTCTGCCTGCAGATCTATGTTTTTTTCTTCCTGATGGGTACGAAAAAGGGAGTGCCTGATGTTTCTCAATATTCCAAAAAGTCACTTCCGTGCTCACACAATGATGAATCCTTTCCCAGCATCCAATTATTCAAAGCTTACAAAAGCCACATGCACTAACCAAAAACCATCATCCGTTCCCTCCCAGAACTACTCCCAGATTTAACATTGTACAGCAAGCATTTAAAAATATTAATATTGTAATAAACTGCATAAGCCCAACAATATGCTAAATGGTCAATGGCATGCAAGATTGCCCGTGAAAAAGAAACGTTTAAAACACATTGCCACATTCTTATGAAATGTACTATTTGTATTCATGGTGGTTTTGTGTACTTTTATAGAAGGAAAAAAACAAATTTGAAGAAAAGCTTCAATTTAATGATTGTACAAATGTCAAGGTAACACCTTGGAGTACACTGTAAACTTATGTTATTTTTAAAAAGTTTAAAAATATATTTTTCAAAGCAAAAAGTACTCTTTTTCCCAAATATCATGAATTATTCATTCATAAATATTGTTAAATTTTTTGGAGAGTTACACCACATGGTATTTTACAACCTGAACTAAACTCGCTCTGTTACAAAAGGTCAAATGATCTGATATTTTAAGAGACGTACTGAACTTGACACAAAGTCATGAGTGTCTGCAGAACCTATGAAATTATTTCCTGTTTATTTTCTGCATGTTGGTTGCGCCACATGAATTTGAGTTGGTGGACAAGTTTTTCAAATATTCATAAGCATTCAGGTTTTGTTATTAATAAAAAATAATATCACCTTTTTTTTCTTTATTATAATATCAGAATGGTTGTACCACCCTTAATTAAATTTAAAGTTCAATACAAATTTTGGATGTAATTCTGAATAAGTGACTAGATAAGACAAACAAATAAGCAAAATATATAAGCAACAAAATGTCAACTGAATTTTGATGCTCTTGATAATGCTATTTACATTAGTCATGGTTTTTGCTGCAGTCTGTGACCCTTTCAAAAACAACCCGTGATTTGTTTTTGGGTCATGAACCACAAGTTGAAAACCACTGATGAAGAACCTCCAGCTCAGGAAAACACTCTTGCCACAGCCTGCAAAATACTAATATTATTCTCACCCCTCCATAAATTCCCCAACACTACTCCACAATCCTTATAAAATACTTCAAATGTTTTATTAAGAGCACTCGCGTTTCTGTCGGCCTGTTTAAGGTTTCTCCTAGTGCCGCGCCAGGCCGCATCGATAGCACTGCTGAGATCTGCAGGGAAAGAAAATAAATGACCCATTTTTATTGCAGTGTATGTGGTAAACTTGCCATCTAAATGAAGGCTCAGACGAAACCAGAACGCACTCGAATGTCCTCTGCAATTCACAATCACGATAAAGGAGAAAAACACGTCATCGCAAGAAAAAAAAATTTTTTTTGGAGCAAATTATTAACATTGAATAGTTTAAACTGAGTGGCGTCTTGATGAGAAATATAAATGGGTCTATCTTCTCACTAAACAACATGCTATCATTAATAATCCCCCCAGCAGTGGGCATCAATCACGCTGTAATCGTACACACAGCATTCCCGTCACATAGCTCAGCCCCTGCTGGATTACCCAGCATCCACTCTGTCTGCCCATCAAATCCATTCAGGCTAATAAAGAAGTGGGTTGTTCATAATCATTCCTTTTGCATAATCTTAAACAGACGAGGGAATCAATTCCAAGTGGGGAAAAATACATCAAGACAAAACAAAAGTGTGATACACGATGGCAAAACGCCTATTTATGTACACACACACACACACACACACATATATATATATATATATATATATATATATATATATATATATATATATATATATATATATATATATATATATATATATATATATATATATATTTATATATATATAAATACACACAGTATATAAGTGTGTGTATGCATACATATGTATATATACACATGCATATAAATATATGTAAATATATACATATTTATGTGTGCGTGTGCATGGATGCAATATATTTACAGACTTTTATGTTCGATGCAATTAATAACAATTAATCGATTTGATGTATATATACAAAAATACATAAAAATACCAGGTTATATATCAATAATATAAATTCTAAATAATAATTAATGTAAATACAAAAATTATAATAAAAAATTATATTATACAATTACATGAAACATTTTTATATTAAAAATTATATATATATATATATATATATATATATATATATATATATATATATATATATATATATATATATATATATATATATATATATATATATATATATATATATATATATATATATATATATATAAATGTATTATTATCTGGGTCTATCTGGGACAATTGTGTATGTGAATATTATATAGGCTATTGAATATTTTATTTTGTATATTTATATAACACCAAAAAGAAGGTAAATGTAGGTGTCTTTCTAAAAAAAGGACACTTGCAGAGTCCAAAAGGACACCAAATAACCGAATGATATAAGGAGTCCATATAATTTATGCACACCAAAAAACTTTTCAGAATGTACAATGTATGTGTACAGTGCAACAGCAGAGCATGTTTACATATTAGACACATCAAGTTTCTGAACACAACCTCATGTTTGCACATCAATATAACAGACTCATATGTGCTTACTGTACGAATCCTGTACATCACCGCAATCATCTTTACCTTGATTGCAATCCTCATCCATCAAAACTTTACTAGCGAGATGATGGTTTGTTTTGTCCAGCCAAGAACCGTAGTTTGTGTATCATCTGGCCATACAGTGGTGGGATGTTTTGACGTTCCGTTCAGTCTGTATTTCACACAGCATGATGCGCGAGGGCTCAGAATATGACAGAGCTCACGTTTTAAAGTAAAACACACACTAGGATGAATAATTCGCTGAAAAGGCAATGTGAGTCTCTATTCTCTCTGGCATCTCTGGTGAAATAAGCCTGTTTGTTTGTTCTCTTTATATTAGCGCTGTTTTGAACTGATTGTTTGAATGACTTTGCTGACTGGATCATTGGACTAAAAACTTTTCCCAGAGATCTGATCACAAAAAAACAAGAGAAATCAGGTTTTGAATAGAAATTTCAGCCTACCAGGGTTGATCTTGCACCACTGTAGATGCTCAGTGTGATACAATCCCGACTTCTAAGATCATCTAATTGCGTGACATAAATTACGTTTAATTTATGTCTTCAGTCATTTATTTGCATTAAATTATGTTACATGCGTTAACGGTGAAAGCCCTGCTTTTAATATTATATTAATTGTATGCTGTATATTGATAAAATAACGTATACTGACTGTTTAATATAGTTTGGATCAATTATTTGGAGCTTCCTTAAAATAACAAAAAACGAGTTAATGAAATCGTTATGAAAGCAGAATCATTAAGTGGAATCAGAACCAGAATCATTAAATTCCTTCCGATTCCCATCACTAATCCCAATGCTGCATGGAGGAGCAATAAACCCCTGCGAGGAACAAAGAGATGAGCTCACTTGCCACACAGCACATGTCACAATGATGAGAACAAACATTGGCTGCTTCTCCGAAGCGCCAGAAAAATTGTGTGTAACTCCTTCCATAAAGCAGCTATTATTCAGTAAGATCATAAGTATATGCTCACATAATAACATTGACCCCCTAAAAATAACCTCGTGAGAGGCAGGAAATGAATCAAGAGAGAGAAATAATAGTGTGGCCATTACATGGCATCAACCTACAAACTCTCTTCAATAATTCACCAGTACAACCCCCCCCCCCCCACCCCCACATTAACTACATCCGTCTAAACATTCCCTGCATCCTTCACTTCCTCACCCTCGCCTAAACTCCCTTACATCTTCTATTTAAATATACGTATATGATCTGTCGAGATAAAAGAGTTCATTGGACCATGGAAACAGTAACTTTCAGAACTCAAAGCTCATCCACCTCAACAGCATCTATTGAAAGTGAGCTGCAAAAATGACTTGTTCTGAAACTCTGAACTTCCTGCTGTTAGCTGGATACATACAGTACATATAACCTCCCACGTTTTTCAAACCATCAAGACTTATTTGGCTTTAAATAATGAGGAGGAAGTAGAACAGATACGTTTGATTCCTGAACAGCAGAGGAGCTAGTGAAAGTACAATGTAGTCAGGTCCCTGATTATTTCAGTTCAATATCAACTCTTTGAGCAACACTTTACAGCACAGATTGTTTTTTGAATCTGTTGCAATGTAATGTATACCTTTTGTGGCGTTATGGAAGGATGGGCAGGTAAAAGTTGCTTATTTACATATGAAAATAACATTTACATTAGCTTGGCTCCGCCCTCCTACGTACTTTGCGCTCAATTTTCATTTTCATTCAGTACGTCTATAGCGGTATATTCGCTGGTTTCTCCAGCCAAGTTTTAACCGGTCCAATCAGCGAACGGAGGGAGTGGCTTAGAAAGACAACGTTTATGCGCTAGTTTGAGTTGTAGTTCAGTAATGGTGGCGGAGAAAGATGCGAGCGAAGCCATTCGGTCCGTTGTGGCAACGCTGCTGAATATCCAGAAGTTAAAGCCGGAGCAAGAACAATCTTTGCTGAGTTTTGTTGGTGGCCATGATTTTATGGCCCTCCTCCCCATGGGGTTTGGGAAAAGTTCGATTTTCCAGCTCGCTCCGTTACGGCAGATCCAGAGTGGCTCTGGGCAAATCCAATAGTTTCAACAGAGTACCCGCCTTCAAGGAAGTTAACGCTCGTCAATGGAGAGTGGCCAGTCTGGTAGGACCAGGCTACATTTACATAGACGTTTTAAAAGAAACAGTACACTGTAAACCCTAAGGCTCAAAATATTTAATTGGTTTGAGTAGAGCCAACTCAATTTAAACTAATTAGTTAAAACATTTTTACTTTTATGAGTATTTAGAACTTTCTTTTTCTTTTGAGTCCTCAAAACTGACACATTTTAAGTAATCTGAATTGCTTCATTGTTTTGAGTTGTATTAACTTTTTTTTTCCTTCAATTTAGACTAACTTAAATTTAACCGAAACTGGGCTTGGATTTCTATTTCCCAGCATGCTTTGCCATGACACTCAAAAGGGACAGTAAATGCCAAAATGATGTGTTATATTATGTTTTTTTGTGCAAGATTATTAATAAGTGTGATATTAAGTAGTGTTTAATGTTTTCTTATGCTAGTTTAGAAGAGAGTCTGTTATGTTGAGGGTTGTAAAGAACAGATATATGTTAAATGTATTACATTGCTGTCCTCATTAAGTAAGGTGGCATTTATTGAATTAGCTAGTGATATATTAAAGGCAAATGGCCAATAAATAAAAATAAAATAATATATTAAATGTTTAGCCAATCAATGAGAATGCTCCTCCCTCTATTATCAAAGTTATTCCCTTCACAATGCCCTGTTTCAATAGAACAGGAAAGAAAACAGATGTCAACGGCATTGTGCCAAAATACTATGTTGGAGAGGATGTCATTATAACCATGTGACAAGCAGGGGTCCAAATCAGCTGATGCCTGTAAAAAATTCCCCAGTATCACTTATTGAATTCCATATCCTCAATCCTCACCCACCCTCTTAAAGCCCACTCAAGTGAGAACAAGACTTGAGTTAATTTAACATCCTGTTGTCTCCTAACATGTGACCAAAGAGTCATGAGAGCGAGCCAAACCCTGCAGTTATTTCCATTAGCAGAGGAACAAATGACTAAAAATATTCAATATCACATCTGCACCATTCCAGCTGTAGTTTTCCTTAAATAGCGCCGCTTTCCATTTTCATCTTTCTTCTTTAACGCACTGGACGTCTCTCAGTTCTCTAGAACTCCCCTCTTCATCGCCAAGCCCTTGAAAGCACTGTTATTCGCTTCAAAAAGTTAATGACAAGGCTAAACGCTGAAGATTTTCCGCCAAGTAGCCGTCACTTCGAGCATAAAAAGCACTAGAAGTCTTTTTTCCCCCCACTTTCTCTCGACTTCAGAAATGGCCAACATCAGATCTACCCCTCTGTAACAAATCCAGCGTATGGGAGCCTTTACATGAACAATGACTTCATATGTTGAGCTAAAGCCTTAATAAATAACACACCCTACAAAGTTAAACAGAATGACTTCTTTGGATTTCAATACATCGTGCCGTGGTTGTGTTTAAAGCCCTGGTGAGAACAAAGACATTTTAATCAGGGTATGCAAATCCCTGCAGGCCGTCCAATTCAAGCAGAATCCCTTATGTTACACTTTCCAAGACAAGACTATGTTTTTTGAGCAGAATACAGTGTTTTCGAGCAATCAAAGAAACCTATGGGCCTCCATTAAAGTCATTGGGAGCCACTTACTCAATTGCATCACTTACTGTCAGTTTATTCATCCATCTCGTCAAAAGCTGTTATGTAAACAGCTCCATCGCCTTTTACAAAACAGCATTCAACAACCAAGCATTTTTCCAACAGGAAGCCGGGCATGTAAACTGGAGCCTCTCTTTCTAACTGGCAGCATCTATGGAAAAGCGAACTGCACGCAAACTGCTGTGTTGTTTGAATATGCCGTTCAAGCCAATAAGAAACACAAACACTGATATAACAGGCCATTTAAAGACTAGAAGCGCTGAGTCCAAATCTGAATTTTCTTGTTTTGTCATGCATGTTCTGTAATAAAAGAATTATGTCAGTGAAGCATTTATGTGAAGGCATTTGTGTGTTAGTGATCACACTAATACTATTCAGTTTCATTTGACATGCTTGTAACTTTATAATAAAAGGCACTGAAGTTCTAGTTCTATAGAAACTTACAGTAATGCATCGTACAAGAGCCTGAACGATTCCAAACTGGTAACAACAAGGTCACTTGTAATCTGTAACCTATTACATTTCCAAAGTAACCTTCCCAACACTGATAGTAATAAACTCAAAATGTGAAAAGTACTCCATCTATTTGACTTTACTGCAAAAATATACTTTTATTTCAGCCAAGAGGTCACGCAGTGACGTATCGATCTTCTACTGGTCTACTTGAACTTTGGAAACGCAGCAAAATGTGAAACTTTTCGTCTGAGCTTGCGTTTGCGGTCTGACACATTCATATGCATATGAATGGAAGTCAATGGAATGAAAAGTGTAGTGTGACTGCCCCTTTATACAAAAAAATCAGTGCAGAAAATGTCTGTGTATTTAGTTTAAGTCTGTTTTAAGAAGGTCAGGATGGTTGACCAGTCATTCAATGACTGTAGTCGAGTAGCCAATTAGTGAGGTCAACCATGATCTGTCAATCTTCCTTTTAGTATATTCAAAATAATTTTTTCAATATTTATTTTAATTGGTGTACACAACTATACACAAGCATCATTGTTTTTTAGCATCTCGCTCCATTTGCATCATATTTTTTGAAAGTCTCAAAATCTCTGATTGTTATCTGATGGACCCAAAATCAGCATATTTATATCCAGTGCTTCTATAAAACCTAGTCGAATTTGAAAACATGTATTATGCACATTTTAAATACAACATGACAGATAATAGTTAAATAGTAATACCGTCAGTGTACACTGCGAAAACAAAGTGATCATGCACAGATCGGAGAAAGACTGCCTTTACAGCCAGTAATTACATGCACAGTTGAGGTTTTCTAACCATCAGCCAAAAGTGGGACAAATCGTTGTTTTTGAAATCACAGCAGCCCTTCTGAAAAAATATGTTACTCACACAAGTAGACGGACTGTGACGGACTCAGACCTCAGTGTAAAAGCAGGCTTTCAGTTCATCTGAGAGTTCTACTCTATCATACAACAAGCTCTCGACTCTCAACTCGACAGGCTAAAAGCCAGGAGTGTCTGTTTCAATCACCAGCTCAAAGTCACTCATTTCTGTTTGTACACCAACAGTGATAAAACAGCCTGTGCCCATACGGCAGCCCATCGTCAGTTAGGTAATAAAGATAAGGGTCTTGTTTTGCTGATTTGACTAGTTAGACCACAGACTCAATTACGAAATCATTTGGCATCAATCCTCCATTCATTCATTCTTTCTTCACTCAATTATACCAATGCAATCAGTCTTTATATGAACTAATAAGCCGTAATCAGCCTCTAAACAGCAAGGCCAGAAACATACTCTATGCATGTACACAAACACAAATGTTCGGTCAATACATTGCAAGAAAGTGGTAGTGTTGTAATGCTTAAGATGCATTATTGTGGCAGTAAAAAAACTCAAGTTACCTTTAACCTAATCAGTTTAACTGCTATTTTCTACCGATTTCCACACTTTTTTAACTTAATCGGTTATTGGTTATTTATTAATATCAGGTCTGCAAATATATAGCACCATTTAATGGGACTGTAAGGAAATGAGTAAACGTTTTAAATAACAGGCAATCATTTTCAAGTTTGAAATGTAATTTTGCCAATTTTCAACTTGGTTTGTATTGTTACAGTGTCAATATGTAAATGAAAAACGTTTACTCTTTCTCTGTTACCTGGCACGAGAAATTCCCATTTATTTGTCAGCAAAAGTCCACCAGCTTATGCAAACTGTGACAATGGCTTCCTAATTAACTGTCACAACGGCATTTTCTCTTTTCAATTTTCCCCTCCGTTTGGCCTAAAATACTATACTCAAATCCATATTTATGATTCTTTTCAACCTTTAGCCGCTGCCTACAATGCTCTGGAAACTGAAGATAACGCTAAACGTTTACTCTCTGAAGTCTTGCACCAGGGAACAATACAATTCAACATTATGACTAAAAGTTTGCTAAGAAGTATGTCATACTCAAGCAAGGCGGTATTTGATTCTGGTCAAGCCTATCCAATAGCAGCAGACTGGGAGTGGCCTTGAACGGCAACATGCCCAGTGCATTATTGTTGTTGTAGTTTTCCTACCTGTTCGGTAAAAGGGAAGACAACAGCTTTTTTCTGTAGTCAGGAAGCACATTTTTCAATAGGCAGCCAAGTTTAACTAAAAGCCAATTTTGCCAGCGGTGAATTACCCATTTAACAATTATAACAAAAATGGAAACAAATTTTCCATTTAGATCACTAAAACAACTTTGCATAAATATAATAACAAATCACAATAGTAATAATCATACTTAAAAAAATGATATGCAGTTGTTATTGTTTAAAAACAGAAACTAAACTAACTTCTGCCAATTAGTTATCGAACACTTACTGTAAACATAAAAATCATCTGCATCGCTATCATTCATAAAATGGCAATATCCGTCAATCTCTGGGGCCTGATGCATTTTTGAAGATTGCATTTTAAACATAGTGTTTGCGTTCATACTTGCGTAGAGTTTGTTTGAGACCCAAGTCACACAGTTTTTACAAAATCCACTTACCAAATTCATCACACACACTCTCGTTCTCCACCAGCGTGGGGTGCTCGAAAGTGTCCCTGCAGTACAGGATCTGTGTGTTGTTGGTGAGGGAGGCGATTCCTCCCAGGGCCAGTACCACATGGTCCGTCAGGAGGGAGGTTGGCCTCTCCCGAAGCCGCGCGATGATGGAGCGGTACCGACAGTACTGGGGGTAACTCAGTACCAGAACCTTTTTTTCCTCTGCATCATCACCTAAAGACAAGAAAGAATAATTCATTTTTAAAAGGGAACATTTCCATTGCCACACAAAAAGGAACTCAAAATACAGTTATATTTATTTTGCCAATAAATAAAATTTTCACTCAGAAATTGCTAGTAAATTTCACAAATATTTTCCCGAAAAGTAACACATTGAATTAAAGATTAAAATATGAAGTAGAAAGTAGAAAACATATTTTATAGTGTATGATAACGAAGGGCAATTTAAGGGAATCTAAACATAACACAGCTCCCTATGCATTGTACATAACACACTATCCTGTGCGCCACAGCTCTGAAAAATAAAAATGGCTTTCAAATATTCCCACATCTGCTACTGGTCAGACCAACAAATAGTCCCGCCCCATTGTTACACCATTGGTTGAACCAATGTTGATGTGTCAGGCTAGGCTATGTTCTGATAGCACCATACTATATACAGATGGTACTCAACCAGAATAAGGCCTGGGACACACTAGATGATTTCCAAATCTTAACCGATTTTAAAACTGTGGGAGACCACAGACATAAGGGTGGCTATATAATCATAAGGATTAGCATTATAATCCTCTGAATGCACACACTAAAAGATTTGTACGAGCCGCAAGACCTCACACCTGTCGATTGCAACATTTTCACAGTGAGGCGAGATCTCACTGAGACTCACAAGATCAAATAGAGAAAAACAAAAGGAGAACGATCAACGTTGTCAGCTGGTTCTTTCGGCATGGGTTTTGTTTTAAGGGAAGAAAAACAAAGGAGAAAAAAAGAATATGGGTGATCTTTCTCAATACTCCACTTTCGTGGAATGTTTGTGGCTGCCAAGTATTAGCTATAGAGCACGCAATATCCGGTTGGTGAAGCTTGCTCGCTCTCATTGGCTATTGCAGGAATCACGTCAGAGGCAGCCCGATCACGATTTGGGATCATGGGGGCAGTAAAATAATCGTAATGACACCACACATTTTTTGGACAAAAAGTCGGTTGCGAGAGAAGCCTTGAATCGGGCCACGCCCCCATATCATCGTCCATCGTGATGGCTGACCGACATCACGATGGAGCGCAACCATCGTGATGCCACGCCCCCGTTGCGAGTCTGTTGTCAGTGTGACACACACTAATCCTCTTCTATAGTATTAGTTAAACGTCCGGTTACGTATGTAACCCTCGTTCCCTGAGGAGGGAACGGAGACGTACGTTAGTGACTAACGAATGGGGGTTTCGCTTAGAAGCCAATCATCTTCATCGTATTCAACAGCGCCCAATGGCAGTGCCAATGCCATGGGCATGCGGAATTTGCATGCGTAACTCCGCCCCACCTCGTGGGTATATAAGGAAGTACGCTGCGAACATCGCATTATGTTACTGCTGCAGGAGCCAAGACTGAACTCCTCGCGTTCCAGGCAGCACAGCTGACGTGGCTAAGGAAACGTACGTCTCCGTTCCCTCCTCAGGGAACGAGGGTTACATACGTAACCGGACGTTCCCTTTCGTTCAGTCACTACGACGTACGTTAGTGACTAACGAATGGGGGAACCTGTAAAACAGCGCCACTCAGCTGTCATCCAGTGCCCTGCGTAAGTGTGAGATCCCGCCACTTAAGGCCCTAGGACTCCCACTTATCACAGGATTACCAAGGTACACTGGGAAGCATATCCCAGTGAGGGAATGCCAAGATGCCTACCGTAGGGAGGACTTAGAGAATACACATATGACCCGCTGAGGGTTGCATATGGAAGATCTCTAGGGTACCAGCCGAAGGTGGATTTTTAACCCTAGGGGTGGCAGGGACTTGCCAAGGGAAAGACACCTGCTCACTGAGGAGGCTTATGGTGGGAATACTCGTGTGGGGGTCGCCGGAGGGGAACCATGCACACGGAGCACCTGGCCGGACATGAGGGTCTGGGCTCGAAAGGGCAGACTGAACTGATGTCGGCGTCGACAGTGCTGGAGGAGCTCAGGGCTCTCGGGGAGCTCACCTGAGGAAAATATCGCACGTATCCAGTCATGGGAGTGGAATGGCGAGCAAGCGAAGACACCTGAGCCTGGCCCATTACCGGCCACCCGTAGGGGCGAGTACATAGTCGGACACTGGCTCCACTCGGAGATTGTAGAATCTGGCGAATGTGTTGGGTGTCGCCCAGCCTGCAGCTCTGCAGATGTCTGTTAGCGAGGCGCCATGCGCTAGAGCCCAAGAGGAGGCCACACTCCGGGTGGAGTGTGCCCTCACACCAAGGGGACATGGTCGGCCTTGCTGCTGGTGTGCCAAAACAATGGTGTCCACTATCCAGTGAGACAGCCTCTGCTTTGAGAGAGCGCTTCCCTTCCGCTCTCCACCATAACAGACAAAGAGCTGGTCTGAGGTCCTGAAACACTGCGTCATGTCTACGTAGGCGCGGAGAGCGCGTACTGGACAGAGCAATGCCAAGGCTGGGTCTGCCTCCTCCAAAGGCAGCGCTTGCAGGTTCACCACCTGATCTCGGAACGGAGTGGTAGGAACCTTGGGCACATATCCGAGCCGGGGTCTCAGGATCACGTGAGAGTTAGCCGGCCCGAACTCAAGGCACGCTTCGTCAACCGAAAATGCTTGCAGGTCCCCGACCCTCTTAAGCGAGGCCAATGCGGTCAGCAGAGCCGTCTTCATAGACAAGAGCTTAATCTCGGCCGACCGCAAAGGCTCAAGGGAGGCCTCTACAGAGCACTTAAGACTACTGAGAGGTCCCAAGAGGGAACGAGAGGAGAGCGAGGAAGATTCAGTCTCCTCGCCCCCCTCAGGAACCTGATGATCAGGTCGTGCTGCTACTTACCTTATTGTCTCCCAGGAGATCGTGGTAGGCAGATATTGCGGCCACGTACACTTAAGGGTGGAAGGAGACAGCCTTCGTCCCACCCCCTCCTGGAGAAACGAAGCACAGACCCGATCGGGCATTTCCAGGGGTCTTCCTGGCGGGAAGAGCACCATGTGACGAAGAGGTCCCACTTCAACGCATAGAGGTGTCATGTAGACTCTGCCCTAGCGGAAGTGATGGTAGCGACCACCGCAGGTGGAGGCTACTCAAACCAGCCGCGTCCCGTCCAGAAGCCACACGTGGAGCTTCCAGAACGCTGGACGCGGGTGCCAAAAGGTGCCCCGTCTCTGAGTGAGGAGTCTCAGAGGAATAGGCCAGGGAGGGGCTGTCGCAAGGAGTAGCAGTTCTGAGAACCAGGTCCGGCCGTGCCAATGGGGCGACCAACATGACCTGCTCCTTGTCCTCCCTGATCTTGCACAGTACCTGTGCGAGAAGGCTCACTGGGGGAAACGCAAAATTGCGTAGCCCCGACAACCAGCTGTGCGCCAGTGCATCCGTGCCGACCATAGGTCAGGGAATAATACAGGGAGCAATGGGAAGAGTCCTGGGAGGCAACAGGACTACCTGTGCGTCGCCGAACCGTTCCCATATCAGCTGGACCGTCTGGGGATGGAGTCACCATTCTCCAGGAAGTGGCTGAAGCCGTGAGCTCGTAGGCTGCACGGTTCAGGACTCCCGGGATGTGGACAGCATGAAGGGACCTCAGATGCTTCTGACTCCAAAAAACGAGATGGCGGGCGAGTTGAGACATACGGCGGGAGCGTAGACCGCCCGGCCGTGTCGTCTGTCCTGACTAGTACATGTTGACCCTTCAGCAACGCTCGGAAGCGGTGCAGGGCGAACCGTACTGCCAGCAACTCGAGGCAATTGACATGCAGAAGGCGCTGGGGTCCTATCCAGGAGCCCGCGGCTGCTTGTCCATTGCACATGGCACCCCAGCCCATGGATGACGCATCTGTTGACACAACAAGATGCCTGGAAACTCGTTCTAAGGACACTCCGGTCCGTAGAAAACTGAGGTTCGACCACGGGGAGAGAGTCTGTAAGCAGGCCCGAGTCACTTGAACCCGGAGCGTGCCAGACCGCCATGCCCATCTCAGGACTCGATCGCGTAGCCAGTGCTGAAGCGGTCTCATATGAAGCAATCTGAGCGGCGTTACCGCGGCTGCAGATGCCATATGCCCCAGGAGCCTCTGAAACCATTCAGTGGAACCGCACTCTTGCCCTCGACTTGTCGAAGGGAAGTCAGCAGAGACTGCGCGCGCTCGCTCGAAAGCAGCGCGCACATGGCGACCGAGTCGATCCATACCGAGAAAAGAGATCCTCTGCGCGGGGCAAAGTTTGCTCTTCTCCCAGTTGACCCGAAGGCCCAGACGGGCTAGGTGATGGAGCACCAAATCTCTGTGTCCGCAAACCTGCTCTCGAGAGTGACCCAGTATGAGCCAGTCGTCGAGGTAATTCAGGATGCGAACCCCGTGCTGCCGAAGGGGCGCAAGGGCTGCCTCGGCAATCTTCGTAAAGACGCGAGGGGACAGAGATAGCCCGAATGGTAGAACTGCGTACTGATATGCCCGCCCCTCGAAGCAAACCGTAGGAACGGTCTGTGTCGAGGTAGAATGGAGACATGGAAGTAGGCGTCCTTCAGGTCGATCGCTGCAACCAATCGACTGGACGAACGCTTTCGAAAAGGCGTTTCGCTGTCAACATCTTGAATGGAAACCGGTGGAGGTAACGGTTCAAGACGCGCAGGTCCAGGATCGGTCAAGCCCACCGGTCTTTTTGGGTACAATGAAGTACGGGCTGTAACACCCGGAATTCACCTCGGCTGGAGGGACAGGTTCGATCGCACCCTTCGCCAGTAGGGTGGCAACCTCCGCTCGCATGACGGGGGCATTAGCCCCGATCATAGTGGAACGGACTCCCCGAAAGCGGGGAGGAACCTGCGCGAACTGAATCGCGTAGCCGCACCTGACTGTCTTCGCGACCCAGCGGGACAGCCCTGGAATCTGAAGCCAGGCTCCCAGGAACTGCACCAGCGGGGTCAATCGGACTACAGGTGTACCCGGAGTGGGGCAGCGATGCAGCGTTACCGACCCGGACAAGGGAGGCTGTTGGGCGTCCCGGTGTGGGGGTGCGGTTAACGGCTGCGTCCTGACAGAGGAGACCAGGGAAGGACGCGCGTTCCACTGGGGTCTGCTCTGCCAGGAGGCTGGCGACAGAGAGGGATGCGAGTGGCGGGACCCGTGGGTGGCGCGCACTGTCATCACCGGTCTCTGGGTTCTCAGAGACAGGAACATGAGTTCTTCCCAAGCGCTGCTAGCCCGGGGGCCAGCAGCGGAAGGATTTTCCCCCGGCCCTCCACCGGGGGAAGGAGAGGCCCTGCTACCATCCCCTGGGAAGAACTGGAACCCATCTCTGAGTTGTCCACTTCCAGCGTGGCGTTTAACCAGGCTGGGGAGCGGACTGGGCGTCATCCTCAACCACCTCCACGGCGCGGCCCGGGTGAAGGCTGCTGCTGGGGCCGGGCGGGAGGAGGGAGGGCGCCCTCGGCGGCGAGCGGACTGAGGCGACTGAGCCGGCGGCTGGTGCAGCAGCTGGCCGCCGGGGCAGTACGTGTTACAGCCTCAGTCTGCTCTGGGGCGGCCGAGAACTGTTGGGCGCAGTTCCCAGCCGCGCCGCCGAAGAGACCAGCCTGGGATATGGGTGAGTTGAGGGGGCGGGCCCACTCAACGTCCTCCAAATCACCAGGTAAGGCCAGGTGTTCTCCCGGACCACAGCTGTGGACATCTCCCGACCCAGGGAGCGTGTGGCCACCTTCACCGCCCGGGGGCGGGATCAGTCGCGGCACGCAGCTCAATGAAGAGCCCTGGGTCAGCTCCACCCTTGTGCATGTGCAACGGGGCGGCGGCCTGCCCGTAGCTCTGCAGGACCACGCCACCGAAGTAGACGAGCCCACAGGCTTTGGGAGGGTGCTTAGGACAGCCACACCACGCCACGTCAAGCCCTCTGTGGACACCGTAGTGCGCAACAGAGAGTTCAACAGTGGGGGTGAGGGGGCCCCAGTGTACCCTAGGCCGCGGCCCCATCAAGGGCAGAGAAGGTGGAGGAGGCCACCAAACGATCGCGGGAAGCACGGGGACTTCCAGGACCGCGTGATCTCCTCATGCACCTCGGGAGCGAAAGGCATTGGGGGCGGGGCCCAACAGCTGTCGGGTGCCGTCCCCAAAAACCAATCGCGCAACCACGAGCACTCGCGACTGGGCGGAGTTCCACACCAGCGCGAGACTTGCGGCTGCCCGAGATAACATGGCTGTCAACCTTAGGTCGGATCAGGCAGCGCTGACACACCCGGAGGCGGAGCACAACTCCTAATCGTCATCCCCAAAGGACTCCAGCCCACCTTGGGATGCGGCGATCGACATCTCACTGCTATCTGGAGCGTGAACGAAACGAACGAGGCGTCAGAGACGGGCCGCTGTTTCAGTCCAACACTCGCGGGTTTAAGCAATGTGCAAGAGGGGGCGTGGCCCGAGGAATGATCGTCGGGGTTCTTAATACCACGGCACCGCACTCAGGTCACCCTGGCCACCAGCCAAAGTACCGCCTCACTCGGAGACGGTAGATTGGGGTGTGGCAGAGGGGACTCTCTCTCCTCACGGAGATCACTGAGTCTCGACCGCAACATCGCGATGGTCACGTTCCCGCAGTGGGAACATGACGCATCCACAAACACTGCCCGAACGTGCTGAAGCCCAAACACATCGAGCAGTGAATGTGCCCATAGACAGCAACGGAGATCGATCGCACCCGGAAGTGCACGGGCGAACCGTCTTGAGAAAGACGTGCCACGCGCAAGCTCTTTTTGTGAGAGGAAAGCTCTGCAGAGTGCCGAAGCGCCCAGGGAAACACACACACAGCTGTTGCAGATCACTGCACAGATCAGCAGGCAGGCAGCATGAGATCGCTGGAACGCGCCGTAACACCAACACCCTGGAGAACCGCTGGTCTCTCGAAGACTGAAGAGAAGACTTCAGAATTCAGGCTTGTAGGAGTGAAGAGATCCTCTTGGCTCCAAAGCAGAAACATAATGCGATGTTCGCAGCGTACTTCCTTATATACCCACGAGGTGGGGCGGAGTTACGCATGCAAATTCCGCATGCCCATGGCATTGGCACTGCCATTGGGCGCTGTTGAATACGATGAAGATGATTGGCTTCTAAGCGAAACCCCCATTCGTTAGTCACTAACGTACGTCGTAGTGACTGAACGAAAGGGAACTAAAAACTTAGCAGGGATTGCTCTGTAAATTAAATTGAGAATGTAACTAACGCATATATGCTATTTTAAAAACTGTAGTCTATATCAGATATATATATAGCCAACATTTTGAAATCATTTGAGGCTGAAACATCCATAAGCATGCGTGTTTATTTTAGCACTTCCGTCAGTGAAACAACACAGCCTATAAAACATTTAAACGATTTTCAGTAAATAATGGTTACCTCAAGAATATAAGAAAATTAAATATTAGTTAGAAAAATATTTGATTCATACTATTTCCCCGTATTTCCATTATTTCCTTTGTAGGCTAAACAAAGCTTTGTGCTTCACTCCTGTGGTAATATTCACGTGAAACAGCATTCACATACAAAACACTGGGTTAGTAAAATAACGAAATTATTTTTTTAAAAGTAGAAAATAGTATTTATGTAAAGAGATATATTAAAATAAAAAGAGCTCAAATCTTAAGTGGAAGGAACCTATTTTCCCCCCTCACATGCAACCTAGCGGATGAGTCATTATTTGGGTTAGTAAAAATAACGAAATGATAGTTTTAAGTATAAAATAGTATTTATGTAAAGAGATATAGTATATTATCTATCTATTTCCCTAATTACCCCCACAAATGACTGTATAATCGACCACCACAATGTTATACTGTAAACATCGTCAACCCAACCCTACTGCTAAGTGCCATTTTAACTGTAGGTTATCAGCCGAACCACACTTTTTTAAGTCAGCGAAGATTCTAAGAAAAATATTGTAGGTAAAGTGCCCCTATAATGCTATTTTCTTAGTCTGCTCTGATTGGTCAGATGGCCCAGTCTGTTGTGATTGGTCTGCTGCTTACAGCGCATGTTGGAAACAAGTCGTCCATTACCATATTTGAATTTCAGCTCCGGAGGCTTCCTCAGCACTTGTATACACAGTGAAATGAACAGTAACAATGGCATTGGTTTTACCGTATCAATTCAAGCCAAAGTCCTCATCCTTTGGAAGTGCATGCTTAAACAGCATCTTCTCGACATGTTGACAACACAAACTCTTCCAGGCCTCAGCTACAACTACAGTGTTTGAGGGCGGGTCAAAGTAGACAGGCATCCAATGAATAGCCAATGCTGGCATTATGCTAATTTGTTACAAACCTACCTAGGTTGGTGCAGGAATTAAGATTGGAATCACTGACGACTCATTTCAGGCATTTTAGAATTGGTTCTTTCTTTGGGAGACAATAACTCCATTTATCGGGCATGTGCAACAGCTATATTACACACTGGATGAAAGGTAATATCCAAAAAAAAAGCATAATAGGAGCACTTCAAAAGAATCTAAACAGTATTTACAGGAGAAAATGTAGTACTTATGAACTCAAGCAGAAAAGTAAATGTCAAGACTGTGAGCCTGTGCTCATCTTTTACTGTACGCTAGACAGTACTATATTGTATTTTAGATTTTGACATATTTAACAGGTGGGCATGATTCTTTTATATCATTTATTCCTATATTATATTATTGTGCCATAAACAATTTAATAGAAAAGGTGGTTTACAGTACTTGCATACAATCATTTCATGACATTAGCACAATCCAACTTGTGTATTCATTGTAAAGACAATGTTTGACATCATTTGATGAGTCATAATGGCATACAGCTCAAAGATCATTGATAAATCCTATTGTCTCTAATATTAGCTTGGCAGTAATGATAATTCAATCCAAACCAAAGCACTGTGACTTCATATAGCTAATCTTATTCTATAATGGAGGATCGTGGAGGAAAGCTGCTCCCAGGGGTTCGGATATAGATTTGTGGGCTATTATGTTTTACTACAGCCTGAGCTGCTGGTTTAACATGACAGCTCTCTGTTAGGATTGGCAATATAAAAGATTCTGGGCAGGAAGCCACGTCACTCAGTTCTTGGAGATCAGAGATCTGAGCCATAGCATTCGCCTGTTACTCTTCCCATCAGAACTCGAAAAAAACCCTCTCAGAATCAAAGAATTATCGCATCTCTCGAACTCAAAAACCTGACATCTCGGAATTCAAGCTCTCATAATATGACATGTGAGTCGCAAACCTCAAACGATGGCGTCCCTGGAGAAAACAAGCTATCTTGCTCTATTCACACACAATGGCCGCAAACATTCTGCTGCAGCGAGGCATGAAGCTAAATTTTTAACATATTTTAATTTCTGCACTAGTATGACCAAACAAAACTGCAAAAATAATGACTGTTTTCAAAAAGTTTTCCCGAACATCCCCCCCCCCCCCCCCCCTCCATTGGTCACACAAACAAATTCCACCCAAATACAAGAAAGATGAGCAAACACAAACCATCTAAGAACTTAAGAAAACAGATGACAAATGCATAATTTTGTTGACCTCATATTATTATTGCTCAACATATTTGATTACATTTGATGGTGCATGACTACAGTGGCCTGTTCCAAATGAAATGGAGAGACTGCAGTCTCAAATTGATGGCTGTAGAGAAGAGAACATGAAATATTTTGATTTATACTGCTTATTCTTCTTTTATTGGACTTTTACTGCATGTATTACGTTTTCTTCTTGGTGGAGCATATTTCCTCTCATTCTTTCTATCTTTCTCATCCATTTTAAAAAAGCCTGGGCTTTCTAGTCCGTATCAGACAATTAAAATCAACAGTGTCATAATGGTGACATTATCTGTTGAATTGATGTTTAAAACATGGAGCAAAAATTGCTTTAAATTACCAAAACATAATATTTATCTCCGTCACACATTTTGTGTACAACACTGTTTTTCATTTCCTCATAGAAAAACCAAAAACATTCCATAAAATGTATATATACTGTATATATCAAATAAATGCAGCCTTGGTGAGCATAAGACACTTTCCAAAACATTTTTAAAAATCACAGCGTTTTATATATATGATGAATATAAATTATATAATTATATAGTTCTTATATAACGCTGTGATTTTTAAAAATGTTTTGGAAAGTGTCATGCTCACCAAGGCTGCATTTATTTGATCAAAAACAAAGTGAGAACAATAATATTGTGAAATATTATTACAATTTAAAATATGTTTTTCATAAAATATATTAAATAAATGTTTATTAATACGTTTTGTATCTGAATATATTTTTAAATGTATTTTAATTCCTGTAATACTCAAGTCTCAGTGTCACATGATCCCTCAGAAATGGTGATTTGCTGCTCAAGAAACATTTATTATTATTATTATTATTATTATTATTATTATTATTATTATTATTATTATTATTATTATTATTATTATTATTATTATTACCAGTTATGAAAACATTTCAATTGCTTAATATTTTTGAGGTAACCCTGATCATTTTATTGGATTCTTTGATGAATATAATGTTCAATAAAACTTTGAAATTATTTGAAAAATGTCATTTGTAACATTATAAATGTCTTTACTGCTGAATAAAAGTATTAATTTATTTAAAAAAATGTACTGACCCCAAACATTTGAAGTATATTTTTTATGTATATATACATATACTATTCATTTTTTAAATAGTATTAATTTTGTATATTTATTTTATATATTTTGAACGCTGATATTTAAGTTTAAGATTACACAAATAAGGGATTTGAACTGTATTTAGACATACTCAATTTTGGTAACAGGGTTTTATTTTATTTGAAAAGATATTAAGTCTCATATAATGTTTAGTTGGACCTCCTGAGGTGGACGAATAACATTTTCTTAAGGTTTCACAGGACAAATGGACATTTGTTAAATTGAAGAAAAAAAAACAATTTGACTTAATTTGAACAGTTTGAAGAACCATTTAAGACCCACAGTATTCTCCTCATTTACTTGCAATTAGTACCACTGAGGTTGGTCTCAAAATATATTTTACGGGCCGCACTGTGCCATGCTAATCATGCAGGGATACTACGTACACTTCCTTGATTAGATTTGGCTTTGGACAGAAGAGGTCAGAAACAAGCACTACTGCCACACTGTTAATAAATTCTAACCTTTTATAAAGAAAGGATTTATTATGCTTAGCAATTTAATTGGCTAGGACGACACTATGATTAGAGAGCACTGAAAATCACATTATGCAATTTTCCTGTAACACACTTGACATGAAGCTAGAGCTGCACGATTAGTCGTTAAAGATCGCAATCTCTATTCAAACACCCACGCAAACTCATTCCTAAATCACAGTGATTCGGCTATGTCTATTAAACATTTGACAAGTACGATCACAGCGGATTTGTGTTCATGCTGTCGCTGAACCAGAGAGAGCAGCTTCGCAAACAGTCTTTTCAACCACACAGTATCATTATTTCTGTGTTACAGATGTACAAATTATCACAGAAGTACTGGGATAGAAGTTTATAGTTCAGATATAAACACTGATCACAATAGAGCGCCTTTTGAAAGTAACTTGCCGCTTCAAATATAAAGATTGTATCAATTACATCGGTAACACTTTACAAAAAGGTTTCATCAGTTAACATGAACTAATAATGAACTGCACTTCTACAGCATTTATTAAAGGGGTAATGAATTGAGAAATCAACTTTCCCTTGAGCCTTTGATATATCAAATTTCATCGTGATTTAAGAATATCCTGTAAGTTTCGGAGCTGAAAACTTCCTTGTTAGTCAAAGAAAAGCTTTTATTGACACCAGGCCCAGAAAACGCTCAATCTCAGAATATGTTGACCCTTGACATCATAGAATGCAGAAACTCCGCCTCAAAAGATAAATATGTACGCCTGCTTCTGTAGCCCCGCCCACCGACTCGTGGGGCTAAACGGATCGTGCTACCGAGCAATAAACATGCTGGTTACAGTTAACGTGTGTAGGACATTGCGCGTTTGTTCGCTTCATTTCACCGCAGAATCGTTTGTAAACAAGATACAGGTCGAGATTGGATTTGCAGACATATTGAGATTAAAACAGAATGCTGTGCCTTCTATATTGGATCCGACAGGAATAGTGCAACACACTTATGTGAGTAAAAATGTTCTTTATATGTGATAGTATTGAATTGTTACATATCGTATTGATTATGTGTACGTTTCTAACTTAACATACGCTGTCACAGGCTGGATAATCCTTTATTTGAGGTGTTATTGGTTCATTCGTGATCAGACTGGGACTGGGCCAGGGCTCACAAAGCCTATGTGTTTTTCAGACGGGCCACCAAAACGTAAGCCCGGCCTGCCGATCTTAAAGGTCCTGTTCTTCGTGATCCCATTTTTCAAACTTTAGTTAGTGTGTAATGTTGCTGTTAGAGCATAAATAATACCTGTAAAATTATAAAGCTCAAAGTTCAATGCCAAGCGAGATATTTTATTTGACAGAAATTCCCTTTCAAAGCCTACAGCGAAAGGCAGGTTTGGACTACATCCATGTACATCCTGCTTTAATTACGTCAGTAGAACAGTTTGTCGACTAACCTCCGCCCACAAGAATACGCGAAAAAGGGGGCGTGGTCTTGTTGCTCCCTCGTGGAGAAGAGGAAGTGTTGCGTTCGGTTCGGTTCGGTTCGGTTGCGTTTGTCGCCATGTCGTTCAGACGCTGTTATTTTCATCCCGGAGTCAAATCACCTTTGTTTGGCCTTCAGGGGCTGTAGTTTGAGCGCGTTCATCTCCCCGTTATGGTAAGAGGCGGGACCTTTCCGGGCATCATGCCCTAAGCTGCTGTCGAATCACAACACGGGAACCGCTGGCACAATCAGAACTCGTTACGTGTTTCTGAAGGAGGGACTTCATAGAACGAGGAAATTCTCAGGCCGTTTTGAGGACAGTGAAAACAGCAGTATACGGATAAGTAAATTGTGTGAAAAATACTGTGTTTTTTTACACATGAAACATGAACACATGTTATATTGCACACTGTAAACACAATCAAAGCTTCAAAAAAACACGAAAAATGGGACCTTTAAATCGTGAAATAACATTCCTCGCACATGTGTGTGTGTGTGTGTGCGGGTCGCGGTTATTCACCGATCGGGCCGGCCAAGTAATAAAAAATAACATTCCAATCAATCGCGGGTGGATGAGAGATGAATCATTGTGTTTTTTTGATAAAGGCATTTTGTGAGCCCTGTGAGCGTTTCTCCACACGCTTTCAAAACAATTCCTACATGTACTGAGGGGAGCTGAAGCTCATTAAATATGCAAATTGTATCCAATCCTAGCCGTGGGCGTTTACTTCCAAGTCTTCAGTGCGGCACGCCCATCAAAACCGAGCGTGTCTTGAGAGAGCCTCAAAACCAGGGTAGAAAATAGCCTATTAGTTATTCATTATGATGTTTTTGAATGTAAAAACCATGCGAACGTCATAAGTTGACCTCAGACAACAGTATACAAAATTTTAAAAAGCCAGTTCATGACCCCTTAATATTTGTTAATGTTAATTTCAACATTTACTAATACATTATTAAAATCAATTATTAGGTTGTATTTGTTAACCTTAGTTAATGCACTGTAAGAAACATGAACAGCTGTATTTTTATTAACTAACTGTATTAACAAATACAGTAACACATGTATTGTTCATGGTTAGTTCATGTTAGTTAATACATTAACTAATGTTAACCTTATTGTAAAGTGTTACCAATACATCATTACGCGACAAGTGACTGTTAAAAATGTATTTGTCATTGAATCATTCAAGGGATTTGTTCAAAAACGCTGATTCATCCAGTAAATTAAACAATTAAAGTATTTATGAGTGAGTCTGTTACAGTGTGTCATGGTTTGTTTCATGTTCATGTTCTTATTTTAGGACTGTTCGACATGGATGTAACCTATCTGCGAGAGCCGTGTGCAGGTGGGGAGGACTTTCTGCGTCCCGTAGTGACGATTGTGCAGTGTTTGCATCCTTTATCACAGCTGAAGTGAAATAAATGCAATATTTGTCAAATACACAGATGTTTTAGAGACATTTTTATCCAATACTTTAATGTACTGCTTAATACAGCGTGTGTTTGTAAAAGAATAAAGTTCAACATATAAGCCTATACTATCAATGAAGTGGGATCTATGTTTTTATCAGTTTTATTTTGATAAACATGACATACAGTACATTGCGACTACATGAAAAAGAGGTTTTACCGTTATGAAAAAAAAACTATTTGTGAGCATTAGTGGAACAGAAGGTTTTAGAATAAACAATCGTGGAAAAGCTGTGTCGTCATCAGAGCTTGTGAATTCGCTTTGGAGAAGCTGCACAAAATGCACCAGCCGGCTGCTCTCGAATCGCTCTCGCGGCACTTTGTTGACATACGTCACGTGGCGTCTGCGCTGCCTCAAGTCGGACAAAATTTCTAACCGGCATACACTGCTTCAAGTCAGTTGCCGATCGGTCTGCGCATCGCTGCATCAAGTCGAACAAGCCTTACGTCATGTTCACTGTCATGTTTCCTGGTTGTCATGTGATTCCCATGCCCTCATTTGATCTTTTGTCATGTTGTCATTGGTTCATTGTCTTGATTGTTCACAGGTGTCCCTTGTCTTACTCATTATTTCTTGTGTATTTAAGCCCTCATGTTTGCCATGTGTCCTTGTCTAGTATTGAATGATGTTGTAACTCGTTGTTTGGTGAGTTTATGTCTGCTCTAGTTTAGTTCATGTTGTGTCAAGTTTAGTCAAGCCAAGTCTTTGTTTTTGTGTCTGCTCATGTTTTGTTCAATGTAAATAAACTGCACTTGGGTTCTGCAACTCGCCTTCAGTGGATCAAATGTTAGTCATTGAATCATTCATTCAACAGATTTCTTCTTAAACATTTTAAATAGACTGCATTGGTCAGTAAATTACATGTTATTTTGTTCAGTTGTCTGCTCAGAATCGTCTCTATTGGAAACCAGATCATGATTCTCAATATATCAAGACTCGTGCAGTTCTACAAGAAGCCTTTGTGATGAGGAAGTGGACACACACACACAGGTAGGCACTGACTGGTCGCAAAATCAACAGACTGAAATCTGCATGAACAATCCTAACATGTCTCATCAGATCAGAACGAATGGACATTTTCCCTATGTCAGTTTGCTCTCTGTATACTGCTCAAGTGCTCCACAAAATGTCAAATGGGCCTCTGTGGGAATATATTTACATAACACCTCTCCAGCGCTCGCCGTTGCCAAAGAGGACCAATTAAACATAAAACACGGCCATATGTGGTAAAACGCCCCTGAGTTTTAATAATTCATGATATTTTTATTCTATAAAACTTGGTTTGAGGATCTGTGACATCAATCAAAACGGATGAAGCCATTTTTGAGCAGAACCTTTGTTTTGATGAGATGGAACGAAATTCAGGCTTTTTCATTATTTCACAAAGGGACAGAATGTCAAGTTACAAGACAGAACAAAAAGCCTGAGGAGACAGATATAAAAAATACAGTAACACTTTATTTTGATGGTCCCTTTTGAACATTGTTGACTATAAGTAACTTTGCAACATGTCAAATAACTCTCATTAGAGTATTAGTAGACTGTCTACTTCATGTCTGCTACCTCTATATTATTATGGTCCATTCTACTGACTATAAGTAACTTTGCAACTACATGTCAACTTATTCTATTTATTTCTAACCCTAACCCTACCAGTCTACTAACACTCTAATGAGAGTGCAACATTTATCATAGTCAACAGAATGTGTTAAAGGGACCATCAAAATAAAGTGAAACCAAAAATACTAATTACAACCTAAGCAACCCTTTACAATGTGAGTAAATCATTTGCATCAAATTAGCTAGGCAACAAAAAAAATGTCTTTACTTAAAACTACAGTCTGTAAGTTTTGCCTCTTTGTCGCCATCTCTGTTTGAAACCTGCAATTGCAGTTATTTGTGGAATTATCATCTTTACATGGGTAATGCATTGGCACGGCTCCTCAACAAGGATGAATCTAATGTTTTGAGGAATATGTGTGGCTGTCATTCATTCACTGCACCTGTGTGGATACTGTACTTCAGAAACACAGATTCTACGTCTTGGAAGTATGACCAAGCAAAATGTCATCAGAACAAGTAACATGTCTGCCACTTTTGTTCTGACCAACTGAGAAAAAAAGCATTACAATAAATCATTTGACAATTAAATCTAACGATCGCTTAGCTCACATCACATCAAACCGTGCCAATTATTATTATTGTTATACTTTGTTCTTAAATTGTTAATGTTAACAACATCAGCTTTGCATGACTACATGTATTTAGTGTGCATTAGCTGTAGATTTCAATTTCTACACTCTAATCTTTTGCTTTTGACTACGGGTGAATCTCCAGTTGTCACTGATGATTGTCGTTTGGTCTTTTCTGGATTACAATCCGCCATCAAAATTATAAATTTAATTATTACAGCTGCTCTGAGAAAAGGCTATAAATGATCCACCACCTGCAGCATCCTCCCATGGGATAGCCTACTAGCCGGACTCCTTCTTTGTGTATACAGACGTGACGTAATGACGCAAAGACAAACGGCGACATGCTCGAATTTCCAGCAGAAGCTACCAGTACCACTCAAATTATAACACATTATTACAAGCTATACTGTTGTGAATCGGGCTATGGTAAGGAGATCATTTTGAACACTGGCTGGTTATGTACTAGCTCAAATTTATTTTGGATAATTTTGAACCAAAAAAAATTACGGACCTCTTAACTAGAGGTATTAAATATTAATATTATAAAGCGATGAGAATATTTTTGGTGCGCCAAAAAAACTAAATAACGACTTATTTAGTGATGGCCGATTTCAAAACACTGCTTTATGAAACTTCGGAGTGTTATGAATCAGCGTGTTGAATCATTATTCGGATCGTGTGTCAAACTGCTGAAATCACATGACTTTGGCGCTCCGAACCGCTGATTCAGTACACTTATTCATAACGCTCCGAATCTTCATGAAGCTGTATTTTGAAATCGGCCATCACTATATAAGACGTTATTTAGTTTTTTTGGTGCACCAAAAATATTCTCATCGCTTTATAATCTTTACATTGAACCAATGTACTCACATGAACTGATTTAAATATGTTTTTAGTAAATTAATGGATCTTGAGAAAGGGAAATGTCATTGCTGGCTATGCAGGTCTCACTGAGCCATCGGATTTCAACAAAAATATCTTAATTTGCGTTCCGAAGATTAACGAAGGTCTTATGGAACGTGTGGAACGGCATTAGGGTGAGTAATAAATTACATTATTTTGGCATTTTTAGGTTAACTAACCCTTTAAGGGAACATAAACAGACGAGGTAGTAAACGCATTTGTGTAACAGTAGCAGTTAAGGGTGTAACGCACACAAAAATTCCGATTTGAGCAATTGATTGTGGTTTGATTATTTTTTCTTTTTATTTATAGACTATTTATTTGTCTTTAATAGTGTTTTAAATGTATACTTAATATTTATATTATATTTATGTAGAATTTTTTCCTTTGCATTGTTCTTGCATTCCATGCAAAATGTCGGCGAGTAAAACTGACTTAGGTGACTCAATCTTCAGTGTTGCCAAGGTACATATTTTCAATAAAAAAAAACGGTCGTGTACTTTACATTGCAATTATGGCACATAAATTCAGATAAACATCTCATAATGTTTGTTTAAAGTTCACTCTCGAACATGTCCGAGCTTGTGATGGGAGTTTACAGGGCCATTTATCCAAATGACTTGTCATTCGGTTTTGTGAGGTTTTTTTGCCAATCAACAATTACAAATAAGTCCATAACCCCAGATTACGACATGAAAAAGCCCCTTTGATTATAACACAAAGAAACCTGAGCTCTCAGTACAACATTGTTTGTTATCAGCCAAACATCGTCTGCAGACACCAGGGAACTCTGACTAAGCCCCAATAAAAACAACCGCCGCTAATGTACATTACACATATTCTTCAAACGTTTTGCCAAACAGGCCGGTGAATTCCCAGAAAGTCAAACACAGGCCTTGCGATACATTCCTCTACATCTCCACCCTCCAAAACAACCCTTACCCAACATATTCTCCCTGTCAATAAGCCAGCTTCAACAAACACGCTGTAATAGCTACCTGTCTCTTTAAAATATGCAGGTCAAAATATCAATTCAAGCGTGAGGACAGAGATAGAAAGGTAAAAAAAGAACCATTCCTGGAATCCTGACAGCAGCTGCTTGTTAGTTGTCCTGGATACTGTATTAAAATAAGCGTGCGTTGATGCTAAAGTTGTTGGCGTGTGTTAGTATTAGTGCTCTCTGCACCACAGAACACAATAATGAAAGGAAAATGTGTGTCATCGCCACGGCAACTGTCTTAATGCAAGACTCCCCGTCAATAATTGTTAACAAAATTGCACTTCAGTCATAAACCCACAAATCAATTTCCTGTGTGTGTGTGTGCTTTATGTTGGAGTGATGAGTGTGTGTGCAGAGATTGTAGAGAAATTTTAAATGCATGTCTTATTAGAGATGGGTTCAGCATAATCAGTCTTTCTCTAATTATTATTCACAGCCGCGACCTCTAATGAGTCAAAAACATCCATCTATTAATGTTGCGGGCTGCTGAGATTCTGCGCCCCTGTTGGGTCATTAAATTGGTTCTGATACTTCAATATGCCTGATGTGAGAGCCAGAAAAGATTCTAACATGCACTCCCCGAGCAATATCGATCGTGATGTTGTAAATACAGAATAACAATGTTTGGAGGTGTAATGGACAAAAGAGGGGCTGTACGATTTGGTCAGAGCAATCATATTGTGATTATTTTGCTATTACATTTAACATCTCATATTGCTGCTGTTTAGATATCAAAGCTACAAGAATAAAAGGCATACAATCACGCTGAAACAAGCTCTTTGTGCCAACAGGCATTTCTGTGCATCACCAAATGGAATAGCAAAAATAATGACAAACAAAAAATTATATTTTACCCAAACACTTTCCTTATCTACAATGAGGTTGACAAACAAACAGCCCTGCCTCACACTCATGCTATTGGTTACTATGATGCTCAAACAAATACATGAGTAATGTTTGTATGGTGCCACAGTTTACAATTTTCAGGAAAATCATCATATTTAAACTGGTATTTTAACATAAAAAATTACACATCACATTTAAGAATGTTCACACTTAAGTCCTTTTTAAAATAAATCAAATTCAAACCTCAATTGATCCAAAAGTAAACTGAAGCATTCACTTTACAGTTTTATTTTAGTATTATTTTAGCTTTCGTTTTAAATTTTAGTACACATTTTATAAATTGTGGTGTCCTTGTGTCATTTTTATTTTTATTTTTATTTAGCTTACATTTTATTTGGTTCTTTTGTAGTTTTAGTAATTTTAGTACTTCAACGTAAACTTTTTTTACATTTCTGTTAGCTGCTAAGACACCACTTCTAAATTTAATTTACGTTTTTAATCTAATGTTTTATTTTATTTATTCTATATTTCAATTATAATGGCCCTTTTTACAAGATAAGTCTATGATGTCCCCAGAGAGTGTATATGAAGTTTTAGCTCAAAATACCCCACATATCTTTTTTTTATAGCATTTAAAATTTTTCACTTTTTGAGGGTGAGCAAAAACATGCAGTTCCCTTTCAGTCGGTCACGTTTGACGTACGTCGGAACTGACCGACGAATTGGGATCTATTTTCAGATACCAATCTACTTCGAGTGTATAGAAACGAGCCAATAAACATTGGCATGCGGTTCACGCACCGCCCCGCAGCGCGGGTATAAAACACGGACGTGAACAACGCATACCGCTTTCAACTTCGGAGCCGATGGTTTTGCTGCTTACCTGCACAAGACTGTTTCTGCCGAGAGTGTTCAAGAGAACGAGTCTGGAGAGTGCTCTTGCTGGTGTTGGCGTGACGGCGCGAGTCAGCGAGTGGCCGCAAAAGACTTCCGGTGTTGGTTCGTTGGGCGTTTCCTTTGAGTGCTCACCCGCGGGCTTGCACTATCGGACCGCGGGGAGCCGCGGCCATCTCCCTGAGTGCTTCAGCACTATAAAAGAGCATTTTTCCATTCATAAAAGAGCAAAATACACGGTTTGACCCTGCGTCTTTTTCAAGATGTCATTCAAACCGTGTGTTTCTGGATGCCGTCGTTTTCTGTCCCCAGTTGACGGTCATGATCGTTGTCTCACGTGTTTGGGCGTTCAACACGTTGAGGCAGCGTTCGTGAATGACTCATGTTCCCATTGCGGGAACATGACCATCGCAGTGCTTAGATCTAGGCTCGAATACCTCAAACGGGGTGGAGTCCCAATGCGCATCTCCCGATCTAGCGGTCCTCCCGCTGCAAAGCAGAGGGCTGCTACTTTGGCGGATGCCTTTGGTGGAGATCTGAGGGTGACGGTCAGGGCTTCCCCGACGGGCCAAAAACCCCTTGGGCCCCTCCCACCCTCCGCTGCGCCGGTGGAGCTTTCGGAGGAGCGCGCTGGTTCTTCCCACGGGGGGCCGGCCGTTTCCTTTGGGGCTCCGGCTGAGGATATGATTTCGCTGGCTGCATCGGAAGATGAGCTAATGGGTTCTGGAGATGACGACCCGGCTGCGTTGCCCCCTTCGGGTGTGGCAGCGTTGTCCGAGCCGGATCCAGAGCTTACGGCTATGCTCTCCCGGGCCGCCGCGAGTGTCGGGTTCGAGTGGAACCCTCCACCGTGTCCCGAACCCTTGCGGTTGGATGATTGGTATCTCGGGGCGGCCCGTGCTGGTTCTCAGCGCCCCGCCCCAGTGCCATTCTTCCCGGAGGTGCATCAGGAGCTCACGAAGTCGTGGGCGGTACGTCTTGCGCTAAGTCGATTCAAGAAGCTGCTTCAGCACAAACACGTACTGGTCCGCACGGACAGCACTGCGGCCGTTGCGTACATCAACCGTCCGGGTGGTCTGCGCTCCCGTCGCATGCTCCAACTCGCCCGCCGCCACCTCCTCCTGTGGAGTCAGAAGCATCTGAGGTCGCTTCGTGCCATTCACATCCCTGGTGCGCTGAACCAGACAGCCGACAAGCTCTCTCGTCAGTGTCCACTTCCGGGAGAGTGGCGACTCCACCCCCGGAGCGTCCAGCTGATATGGGACCTTTTCGGAGCCGCACAGGTAGACCTGTTTGCCACTCCGGACTCGTCCCATTGCCAGTGGTACTATTCCCTGAACGGGGGTACCCTCGGCACAGATGCACTGGCGCACAGCTGGCCCCGGGACCTACGCAAATATACGTTTCCCCCAGTGAGCCTTCTAGCACAGACTCTGTGCAAGGTCAGGGAGGACGAGGAGCAGGTCTTGCTAGTTGCGCCCTACTGGCCCAACCGCACCTGGTTCGCCGAACTTACTCTCCTCGCGACAGCCCCACCCTGGCCGATTCCCCTGAGGAAGGACCTTCTTTCTCAGGGAGGGGGCACTCTATGGCACCCGCGTCCAGACCTCTGGAAACTCCATGTCTGGTCCCTGGACGGGACGCGGAGGTTCTAGGTGGCCTGCCACAGGCAGTGGTAGACACCATCACTTCAGCTAGAGCCCCCTCTACAAGGCGCCTCTATGCCCTGAAGTGGAACCTGTTCATTGACTGGTGTTCTTCTCGCCGCGAAGACCCCCGGAAGTGTTCGATTAATGTTGTGCTTTCTTTCCTACAAGATGGGTTGGAGCGAAGGCTGTCTCGCTCCACCCTGAAAGTGTACGTCGCAGCAATAGCGGCGTATCACGATGTAGTGGAAGGTAAATCCTTAGGGAAGCACGACTTAATCGTCAGGTTCCTCAGGGGTGCGAGGAGACTAAATCCTCCTCGTTCTATCTCGCTACCCTCTTGGGACTTAGCCCTGGTGCTCAGAGCACTTCAGGGCCCTCCTTTTGAGCCTTTGCAGTCCGTTGAGTTAAAAATCCTGTCTATGAAGACGGTACTCCTGACTGCATTGGCCTCAATCAAGAGGGTGGGGGACCTGCTATCGTCTATCGTCTTAGCGTACCAATCGCAAGACGTGCCTTGCCCGTTCGGGTTGCGAGCGCACTCCACAAGGAGTGTTGCCTCCTCCTGGGCGCTGGCTCAAGGTGCCTCGCTGACAGACATCTGTAGAGCTGCGGGCTGGGCGACACCTAACACGTTCGCTAGATTCTATAGCCTCCGTGTGGAGCCGGTTTCTTCCCGTGTACTCGCGTCCAACGGCCGGTAAACGCGAAGTGCCCGTTCCTGTGTCGGCTTGCTACGCCACTCCCGCCTATGGCCGGATACGTGCGTTATTTTTTCTCCAGTTGTGTTCCCCAGAAATGGTGAACCCTGTCGAGCTCCTCCGTCACCCCTTCGGTGTCAAGACGTGGCGACCATCTGACACCAGGCCTGCACCCGTATGCTTGTGGAACGTGTGTGTTAGGCTGGGTCCATATGTAGCGGTTCCCTCACGGTGACCATATGTGTATTTCCACGGTACCTGCTACCCTACTCGGCTAGCCCCGTGTCTTTCCCTTGACAGAGCCCGCTCTGTCGTTTCTGGCGGTGTTCTTTCCCCCCTGGAACCAGGTTGGAACCACCCCAGAGACTGCCATATGTTGTTACTACCCAGATAGGTTAGTCCGTATGAGTATTTTCCACCCTCCTCCTCCGGTGGACGTGGCTCCGCAGCGTACCATCTCCCGAGATGGGCACGCTTTCCCAGCGTTATCCAATAGTCACGCTGAGTGGGTCTTGCAGAAACAGCAGTGTCGGACCTCCCTGCTTAAGCCCTGTCTGCTGCTCCAACTAGGAGCACCCAGTGAGCTTGAGCAGGGCGCTGGAAGGGCCAGCACCCTGGCGTTTTTGTAGGGATCCCAATTCGTCGGTCAGTTCCGACGTACGTCGAACGTGACCGACTGAAAGGGAACGTCTCGGTTACGTATGTAACCCTCGTTCCCTGAAGGAGGGAACGGAGACGTACGTCCCGTCGCCAGGTGCTGTGCTTCAGCTGCAGGCCCGAGTCACATCTCGGCTCCTCAGTTGTAAAAGCGGTATGCGTTGTTCACGTCCGTGTTTTATACCCGCGCTGCGGGGCGGTGCGTGAACCGCATGCCAATGTTTATTGGCTCGTTTCTATACACTCGAAGTAGATTGGTATCTGAAAATAGATTCCAATTCGTCGGTCAGTTCCGACGTACGTCTCCGTTCCCTCCTTCAGGGAACGAGGGTTACATACGTAACCGAGACGTTTTTTGTCCCTTTAAATGCAAATGAGCTGGTGCTCTCGGCCCCCTTTCCAGAAGAGGGCGGAGCTTCAAGAGCTTGTGTTAGCAGCTCCGATTACCTCACAGACACGCACTGAAAAGGTCTGAAACTGTTCAGTCTTTTATGTTCAAACCGGGGTCAGACAATGATGTAGAGACTCGAGAAGAAGTGACAACATGAAGAAAGCAACAGGACTTTCTGAATGATTAGTTAATGAATTTATGCAGCTGATATAGCTACCCAAAAGACTTTATCATAATTACATTAAAATGACATTATAATTACATGATAATTACATTTCTAGCCCTATCACAATTTAGATTTTCATTTTACCATAATTTTTTAATTGTCCAGTCTGGGACACGAGTTATCTTTCTACATGTTAACTATAAGTAGATAGTGTTTTGATGGTACTTTAACCGTTTAAACCTTTAAAGACAATTTCAGGAACCTGATAGCCTACTATTTATGACAATTGTGTCCTTTGTAAGACGCTGGGACACAGTAAACAGCAGTACTTTAGTCTTTCAAGCTATTTGCATTTCTCCTCAAGGTATGGGGTCGTTGGCAAGATGATATGAACCGATTCCCCAGATAACCAATCACCTGCCACCGTTTCACATAAATATATAAAGTGTTTTCTATTCAAATGTCCCCATTACACCTTCTTGTTCTCCTCCGAGGACTTGGCAGTCTTAAATTGATGAGAAGCACTCAACTATTCAACTATTACCCTTCAAACAAGCCTTTTATTTACTCCATGATGGACACCGTGCGGTATTTTCACAAAACTCAGAGGAAACATTCAGCTGGGCACAATGTTTCTGCACTCAGATACTGAAACCGTTTCGTTGGCGAGTTTGTATGAGTGCCGTTTGCGTGCCACAAGAATCACTTGATGATTAAACCCAATATATGTTGTAATATATATATTGTGTACGTGGGCAGGAGAATGTGGCACAAATCTACCCATAATTCTATGATATTACTCTTTATTTGATTCCAGCTTGTCTGAGCTTAAATTACCCTGAGCTCATTTTTCCAGGATATCCCCTGATGTCAACATGAAACCGTTGGTTGATGATTTATGGCACCTGTCGATACTTTACAGCAGTGGGCATTCGTCCGCTATAGTTCCAGCACAATTCGTGTTCCTCCCTAGCAACAAGCCTAAAGCTCTAATATTCCTACAGGGGGACCGGCTCCAAATATAACTGTCTGTGTTATTGATTACCACATAGCAAACTTTGCATTTAATGGCTCTTGTAAAAACATGACAGGGTAGAACAAATTTGGTTATGTCAAAATGTTCTACTTTGTGAAGAGACACATTGAGCCTATTATTCTAATGATGCCTCTATATAGAGAACTCAATAACAAGGTGCAGCCACATACAAAAGACACGGATATTGTTTCTGGGAAAGAGAGATCACTTCCCATGATGAACTCAAGAAAAAGGAAATATTTATGTATAGTGTTGTCGAGCAATATAAAGGAATATTCCCCATATATTTGTGATTGTTTTGCTTTCTAGCATAAATAAATGAAGCAACATTGTGAATGTTGCAAGCATTTAAATATTTGGCCTTTAGGTTTCCTAAACTGTGTCATTAGACGAGTTTTGCAATGCCTCCCTAACCCATGAGTATGAGAGCATGGTGAGATATTTTAAGTGTGATTGATCTGCCAAGAGCATTAGCAAATCACAACAAAATATAGTCCATAGCCACAGACAGGGAGCAAAATGATCTTCACTTGAATTTTGCTTAAGCAAGGAAAAAATGTGATCTCATATAGCAATAGCAAGTATTCCTAGGGACATAATCGTGTTTTAGCCAGGGTACAATAAGTAACAAGCCATACACGCCATTAAAACAAAAAAAGGGGAAACTAAACCATACAAACTCTCACAACAGTAACTACACAAACCCTGGAATAAACATAATGCATTTAACTAAATTTAGAGCCATGGATACATTTTAGTTAATGCAAAAAGACTTCTATAAGACAAAAGTCACATTGATCAGGACATCACATTTTCCTATGTCTCCTCTAATACATCAAAGTTGGTACATTCTCCCTTCCTTTAGAATTCCCATAAAAACAGCTCAACTTCCTGTTTGAACCTCTTTGTCACTTTGCCACAACACACCAGGCACTAAACATTTCAATTCCTCTTAATTATATATAGTGCTGGGTACATAGTCCATTACAAATAATATGATAAAAATTGTAGGTAGTAATGTAATGTGTTACATTACACATTTTAGGTAATATAATCAGACTACTTTTTGATTACTTTTGACCTTATTTGTTTATAACATTGATTTGTGTGTGTAGGTTTGTGTGTGTGTGTGTGTGTGTGTGTGTGTGTGTGTGTGTGTGTGTGTGTGTGTGTGTGTGTGTGTGTGTGTGTGTGTGTGTGTGTGTGTGTGTGTGTGTGTGTGTGTGTGTGTGTGTGTGTGTGTGTGTGTGTGTGTGTGTGTGTGTGAGACCCTGGACCACAAAACCAGTCATAAGTCACATGGGTATATTTGTTGCAATAGCCAACAATACCTTGTAAGGGTCAAAATTATATTTTTTTCTTTTATGCCAAGAATCATTAGGATATTAACCCATTTAATCCCAAATTTTTCCCAGACACAAAAATATCCAAATCATGTGTCATTAGTATCCCTTTGAAACAATCAATCATCATTTTTTGAAATTTACATGGAAAAGTGTGTGAAAAAGTGTGTTTTATGATCGGTCACAATTGTGACCGGTGGGATACTGTGTTGTATCAACCATTGTATTGATTTAATATAGGACTATTTGACCTGTGCAGTGTGTTTGTGTGTGTTTTTGTGTGTGTGTGTGTATGTTTTTTTTTGTTTTTTTTGTTTTTGTGTGTCTGTGTGTGTGTGGGTGGGTGTGTGTGTGGAGATCAGACATCAGAGGAGACGTGACCATGTGTGAGTGTGTGTGTGTGTGTGTGTGTGTGTGTGTGTGTGTGTGTGTGTGTGTGTGTGTTTGTGTATGTGTGTTTGTATGTGTTTCTGATTTTATTATTTAATAAAATTTTTTTTAATTAAAATTCAAATTATTATTATTATTCGAAATATGCATTGCTAGGACTTCATTTGGACAACTTTAAAGGCGATTTTTAGACTGGGTAAACCCAGCCTGATCTGCCGGCAATTTGATTTCGCCCTGCAACTCAGTCTGGAAACACATACATTCATTTCTACTGCTTCTGTTACACTTTTGCGGGAACCAATCACAGACTGGCTTATCCACCTGGCGCGCTATTGGCGGGTTTAACACGATGGCGGTTAGAGAAGCGATGGGTCGATGCCCGTTGATCACGCCTCTTGTGGTCTGATTGGTTGAAGGACTAGCCAATTGCGTACAGAGTCATTTAATTTATGCAAATTTATCATGCCTCTTGTGCAGTAGAAAATACATAGCAGACTCCCCAGACCAATGTTCAATCTTAAATTGAGCTTGGTCTGGTGATAGCCAGACAGGGCGATTTTAGCAATCATATTTAGATTTTTTTGCACCCACAGATTCCAGATTTTCAAATAGTTGTATCTTGGCCAAATATTATCCTATCCTAACAAGCCATCCATCAATAGAAAGCTTATTATTCAGCTTTTAGATGGTGTATAAATCTCAATTTTATATATATTTCATATATATATACACACACACACACACGCACAAAAGTATACAATATACAGTCAGACTGTCATAGCATATGGCTCGAAATAAATTGCTTCCTTCATAAGTGCTAATACACCAGGTGATTCAAGCTTCCAACACCCACCTCTTTGTTTCTACAGCTGTTGAGTTACTAAGAATACACACTTGTGATATTATTACACAAAACACATTTATAAGCTAAACCTTTCTAGCGTGTGCCGCAGGTCTTTGTGTTCACTAGCTCTCCAAATAGAGCATTAAACAGATGACTTGTTTTCTGCAGATATATCTTTCATGCAACAGAACAAGCATATTCGTGTGCGACATACAGCAGAATGGCGGAGCGAGCCGTTCACGGACTTGTGAACGTGAGTCGTGGGAATTGTATGTGTACTGCACAAATTCTCATGAATTGTTCATCTAATGGAACATCTCTCGTACATACTACAAAAGCTGCCCCTTTGAGCGGCACCCCAGAATTTATCTCCAGTCGAGTCCAAAACAATGGAAATAAAGGCGCTTTCATCTCTGAAACTCATAAGCACGACAGGGACGGATTAACACATTGCCAGTCTTTGAAAAACAGGAAAAACAGCTGAGGATATATAGCTCATTTTGATGAAATAGTAAATGCACAACAATATTTAATTCTTTATGTTATGTTCAGTGCTGGGTACATAGTCCATTACAAACGTCATGATAAAAGCTGTAGTTAGTCACGTAATCTATTACATTACACATTGTAATCTGACTACTTTTTGATTACTTTTATATTACTTTTCACCTAACTTGTTTATAACATTGATTTGAATAGTATATATTTTGTACCATATTGATAAAAAAACTACAAAGATTTTTTTATCAACAAAAAGTGCATAAAAAACTAAATGAAGTCAGGGTTTCTCTAACTGGGGAGTTAAAGATTTATTAAAAGCTTAATCATAAAAAAGTTAAATGATAATAAATAAATAAATAAATAAATAAATAAAAACAATCAAAATGAAACACTAACTTACATATGTATGTATGTATGTATGTATGCATGTCTGTATATATTATTCTGAATAATTTACTGCCATTTTGTGAATATTAAGCAATCTTGTAATCAATAAAAAAAGTAATTGTATTGAGTATGAGTATTTCAAAAAGTAATATAATCTAATTACAAGTATTTCATTTTTGAAATCCGATTACGCAATCCAGATTACATATAATCAGCTGCTACCCACTGATTATGTTCTTACATAAACCTTAAGTCTTTAAATAATTGATATACGTATGCTTCTCTCTAATGCATACCATAAAATCCCAGACACAACATCTAGAGAGCAGCTCCCAAGTTTGCATGTATTTATTTTATTTTAATAACAAATTTCAATATGTTAACAGTCAAAACACTAGAGACGAAAGACATGCATGTCAAAGCGATTAACTTGCGCTCGTTCACGGGAAACAGCAAATGTATTCTGGGGAGCCCCGCTGGAAACAATGGTGGCACTCATGTGACTCAACATGATGACAATAGCCACAGACAGAGGGAAAGAAGCGCATTACCCAATGAAACTAATTAAAAAGCATTTTCAGTGTGACACAAAGGAGGGATTAGATGACAGAGGATAAGAAGATAGTATGCTATCAATGCACTATTGTGCTGATTTCTTCATCTGCAGTCAGTGGTAGACAAGTCCTTTTCAATTACTGTCCAAAGAATTAATCATTCATAATTCTAGGAGCCGTCACAAAGAGCATGCATATTAAGGGATCAGCGTCCATCTTGAACTGCAGGGTTCTGAAGGAATAAAAGCACACTGATAGAGAGGCAGTAGCTCTCATTTATAGGCAGATCTAAAATGATGAAATTATATATATTTTCAGTATGGGGTGGGCAGTATGAACAAAATGTAGGCCTGTCGCGATTATTGATTAATCGTGTGATATTGGTTATTGTTTATAATCGCAATTATTTGAGACAATGGCAATAATTGTGCAGTTAAAATTTCAATCACATTCTGTCATCCAAAAAAGGGAAACTTAAGCACTTAGAAGAGAAATGTCATCAAAATCATGTCTCCTATTCCAGTATGGTTGGGAAAAGCAGAGGAATAAAGAATAAAAACAGATATATTATATTAATAATATAATATAATATAATTAATATAATATAATATAATATAATATAATATAATATAATATAATATAATATAATATAATATAATATAATATAATATTAATTATATTATATTATATTATATTATATTAATTATATTATATTCATATAATTTTCACAGCAATAAAGAAAATCATAAACAAAATGTATTTATATAGTTGTTATATTTTATTATTTGAATTTTTATAATTAATTTAATCTTTAATTTGTAATATTACATTATCAATAATTATATTATATCTTTCTTTCTTTTTTATATACATATTATTTTGACAGCAATAAAAAACATAATAAAATGTATTTATATTTTTTATATTTTATCATTTACATTTTTATAATTATTTTAATCTTTAATTTTTACTAAATGTTATTATTAATATAATAATAAAAATGAGTAAAAATGTAAGATTAATTTGCTGTGAAAATAATATTTATATAATATAATATAAGGGATAATATAATATTAAAAATTAAAGATTAAAATAATTATAAAAATTTAAATGATAAAATAAAATAAATATATAAATTAAAGATTTTTTTATGATTTTCTTTATTGCTGTGAAAATTATATTAATATAATATAATATAATATAATATAATATAATATAATATAATATAATATAATATAATATAATATAATATAATTAATATAATATAATACAATATAATATAATATAATATAATATAATATAATATAATATAATATAATATAATATAATATAATATAATATAATATAATATAATATAATAATATTAATAAAATTTTTTTTTTTTTATATATATATATATATAAACAATTAATAAAAATAACGTAATAGGCTAACACTTTAAGTGACATGAACAATACAGAATTAAATTGTTAATCGCAATTATTAGTGACCCTTAATAGTCAGCACAAAATTCATTATCGTGACAGGCCTACCAAAATGTTTGTGTTAATCTTAATTTTACTTCACGGTAACCGTATTTAACAATATAGATATTTTCCAGAAAAAAACAAACATTGTTTCTCAGTGGCTCTATTAAAACATCGCTAAAACAAGATTTATTTGAGCATCTCAACCAGCCAAACACAGCAGCAACTACTCAAGCAATGGTATGAGTTTGGGCGGGATTATCCTTTTGTCTGACCATTGGTAGATTGGGGGAGTAAGTGAAGCAAACACACACACACAATCACATTTTTTTGCAATTCCTTTTGGTGGTGCACTTCACTTTTAACAATTAAAAGTGAAGTGAAGTCAATAACTTGCCATGACAGTTTACGCTAACGCTATAGTGCCCCTTGTAAAAATACAGAGAACAAAACGTGCTCTACTATGTGTAATTAAAAGGTTTCTTCCAGCAACAAAACCTCTACCAGTTGAGATATTTCTACCACCGTACCACCCTATACTTTAAGGGAAATAAGTTCATGACTTCTGAAGATTTGAAAGGGTTCAGCTTGATTGTCTCAGAAGTGCCATGTCAACAGGTTTTAACTCAAAGAACCTCAGTACGTGTGACGACAAGAAAGAAAACTAGCGTTCGCAAATGGCTGTTATAAAGCATCACCGACACTCACTGAAGTTTAAAGGTCAAACTGACAACTGCCCTGGGGCAGAGGGGGTGAGAGGTGGCTGCTGATTGGCTGCATAAGAAATGTTTTAATGTCCTAACTGGTCTCAGATCAGCAGTAAAGGGCATCTTTGTTCTACTGTCTCGAAGGGCTTATACAGCTAACTTGATAAATCAGTCCAAGAGAGTTTTTCAGTCATTGAAATATCAGCTGACAAGAACACGGTTCTCTCTGCTTTGAACGCATGCTGCCGTCTTCTTTTTCTGCAAGCGTGTGCAAATCACCTGGGGGTTTGAGAGCAGCCCCCCTGAGAGCAATACCACATCCTCTAAAAAAAACAACAATGATGTCAAATTTAACAATGCAAAGAAAGAACCCCTCTTCACCCAAACATTGTCACATCCTCATGTCAAACTTGTACTATTTATTACTTTTTCCATGCGACATAAAAATATAGCCGATATATAGTAACCGTATAAATGACAAAAAAAAAAAAAACATAAAACACCCTTACGATTTGTACATCATGTTTCAAGTGTTCTGAAGTCATACGACAGCTCTGTGGGAGGAACATACACAAGTTTAACTTCTCCATTTGTGTTCCACAGAAGAAGAAGAAAACAAGAACATGAGGGGATAATAATTATTAAATGACATAATTCTTATTTTTTTGTTAAACTAGTAAATGTTGTCAGGTATACAATGCAACCCGGATATTAACCTCGCATGCAAAGCCTGATATATGAAATATTTCATTATTGTTAAATGAAACTGTTTATTGTGCCTTTAGGCAAAATATGAAAATAATACATATAAAAAAAATCTGCATGTGTTTTTTGTTGAGTATCATATATGATACATCAGGTTCCCTTTCGAAAGGGAACTCGCGCTGCGTCAGCTGACGCTACGGGGAACGCCTCCAGCGTGACAGGTGCCTGAAATCACAATTACAAAACGTCAATCCTATTGACCGGCGACAGCCCATGACGTCATCAAGGTGCAACCAGGAAGTATAAAAGGGCGCCTTGCCAACACGACCGTATCTTTTCGTCTTCAGGGACTGTTTTGCCTATCTCACGTAAAGCGTCAAAGAAAGTTTTGCAAACGAGAGAATGAAGTGTGCTCAGAAGCAACGCCACTTCCGCAGGAGATTATGGAGCTCACTTGAGGAGGGAAAAATTATCTCAATTTTAGGGCAAAAATATGCAATTTTGGTGCAGTTGTTGTTTTATATGGCCAAAAATAAGATGAAATTCTGCTTATAATGTATATCAATGATATTACAACAATATAGCAGACTATTTAAATGAAACGCATAAAAATATCAGTTTCTCCCAATAATACGTCTTATTTTTATGATCAAACTTTTTATTTTGGGGGCCAAACATATAATCCAATGCAATATAGTGATGATTGAGAGACGTACAAATAAACGTTCCTCAAAATCCTGATCATATTTGTTACTTTTTCCATTTTAACATGATTTAAAATAATCAATCATGATAATCAAGTAAACTTTGCTTCAGGAAAGTGTTCAAGTGATTTATAAAAGTAATTCCTACATACTGTATAGGCCTACTTTATAAAATTCATTTAAGATTTCAAAGCAATAAGGCCGTGTGTCCACCAAAGGGCCCTATTTTAACGATGGTCTGAAGCGCATGGCGCAAGTGCACTTAATGCGTGTCCAAATCCACTTTTGTTAGTTTAACGATGGGAAAAACGGTCGGTCGCACCAGGCGCATGGTCCAAAAGGGTTGTACCTAGTCTCTTAACAAGTCATGGGTGTGTTTGGGCGTAACGTGCAATAAACCAATCAGAGTCTCATCTCCCATTCCCTTTAAAAGCCAGTTGCGCTTGTGCCATGGCGGATTCGCTATTTACATGGCGGAATTTGCGGCTGAACGGCTCTCCAGAGAGGAATCCTTTTATTTTTAATATTTAAACATCTTTGTGTGCTGCTGCGCGTTCCTGTGTGTGTAATAACGTGCGTTGTGCACCCGCCTATAAACGCAAATTACTAACACGCTCTTTAAATAACACAAAAAATATTGGGCCATTGACTTTAGACCAGGTTTTTGTTGGTAAATGGCGCAGTCCTTTTCAGTTGCCTCAAAATAGCAACACGCCAACAATGCGCCTGAATACGCCGCGTTTTCAGACCAACACGCCCATGGGTGCACAAATGCATTTGCTATTTAAACAACGTGGCGCAAGACGTGAAAATTCTAACTGCGTTAGGATGAAACTAGCAAAAAACACTTGCGTCAGATGTATGATAGAGCCCATAGTGTTTTTAGCCAGCTGAAAATGCTAGGCGCTCTGCTGAAAACGCCTAGCTGTGGGCGCTTGAGAGCGTTTTGTCAGCGCAACGTTTTTTCAGTTGAGACGCTTTGCTTGCGTGTTACAAGTATCTCATTTCATGGATAGTTTGTTTCTGTATTGTTTCTATATGAAAATGTCAATACAATGTAAAGTATTTGCTCTGGCTCTTTTTAAATGATTGTGTTCCGTTATTATGCTTGTTGTTGTCGTCTGTTGACGTTGTACAAGCAGAATGTTGCGGTTAGTCGGTGTGGTATTGGCCCCGCCCCTCCTCCACTGTGATTGGACGGCTGGGTAAAAAGTGACAGTGATGAGCACTGCGTTTTACCCAGAGTTGAACATTCTTCAACTCAAGGCGATGGTGAGCGTTCAGCGCTTGATCATGAAAAAGACGCTCAGCGCCTCTTTATCCTAATGCCGTTTTAAAGCTACACTGTGTGATATTTTCCCCCATCTAGCGGTTAAAAGGTATATGACCATCCAGTGAATTTTAGTTTCTCTTCCTCTCAATTCCGATTTCGTTTTAACTCCTACGGTGGCCGATTTAGTCCAAGATTAATATGGCTTCCAGTTCGACCTCGTCCACATTCGACACGGTGCCATCGAGTGTTAAAACGCGAAAGGCGAAGCTTGAATTTATGGGTATGTCCCTCTTTGGCTAATGTACTTTCAAGATGAAGGGGCAACATGGCGACCCGCATTCAAACCCCTTACCCATATGTATTTTCAATGGCATATTATAAACTTACGAGAATACTTTATTACTTGAAAGAAGTAAATATACATTAATGAGCACATATATTTTTGAAAGAACTAAGTGTTTTTAGCTAAGAATAAACTAAAAAAGTTACACAGTGTAGCTTTAAAAATGCAGTGCTCCCATTGAAAACAATTGGAAAAGTACGCCAGCCACGTGAAAAAACGCTTTGGTGGACACACAGCCTAAGACATGAAGGGGGACATTCTTAAAATGATACTAAAAGGGCTAAAAAAGTAGAAAGCACGTAGTAAAATTAGTACAACAGGTTTTTCAGTAAAGTTTAATTAGTTTAAGCCTTAGCAATTCGTGTATCAAATATGATACAGTAGGCTTCATATTCAGTCGATAAAAACTTTGAGCGGAATAAATTTGATTAGCAAATAATTAAACCCCTCATGCGCACAATATTCAGAGCCATACGACTAAGCAAAATGAATTAGCACTCAAAGGCAAGAGGACACTGCAGCCCAATAGGGCATTAATTAGCCTATGAGTTGCAAACCGCACAAAGTCAGAAACGTTTAATATTTAAGGAAGGCCTTCTTGAATTTCGCAGCTCCCCCAAGCTTGCTCAACATGAAATGATTGGCTGACGATAATAACAGATTAGTCATCGTGAGTGACTGAGGCTTGGCACCAGACACCACAATAAGCCACATTGTGTTTCCTGACAAACGCAGCCGGCCCCCTCGCTTTAAAATATAAGATTCCACAATAGCTGCCCGGAGGGAGTGACGAACTTCAGAAAAGATCACCACACTGCATTAACATTTATTTGAATTTCCTTCTTCAGGAACAAACGCAGCTGTTGGAGAACATATAATGCAATCCTCCTAAAAGACAAATGAACGCTTATTTTCCATCTGTTGTTGGCAACTTTTGTTATGTTTTCCCTCTTTCCGTTCAGCTTCAGGTTGTTGGGGGAGGAGGGGGAATGGGGAGATTTGCTGTTATTTGAGAAGTGATGTTAATAACTTGACTGTTGTTTCAGCCTCTGTAATGGACAGACAATAAAACTATTCATTTCCTCAAAGGTCAGGCCTGGGAGACGTGCACATTGTTGGACTGTCTGCTGGCAAGGACGCTATCTCACCTCGCATACTTCAGCTCGGGGAGTCTTGCGATGTGGAAATGACGAAAATTGGGCAAAGTTACAAAAACAAATACATATGGACTTGATGATTACAGCTCCTTTCCCTGTGTTGTGTTTAAAAAAATGACGCTGCCATTATTAGCAAACCAACAGGCTTTTTCCATTTCAATTCCCACTTCGCAGTTTTGGAAACGCTGGCCCCGGTGCCTGGATTCAGTCAGAGAACAGCGATATAAGAAGATCAGAGAGCTCTAATGGACAATAAGCCCTGTAAACTTCCAGCAGGATTGCCAGTAAGAAAAACATGATGTTTAGAAAAAAATGAAGAATGAAATAATCGCTGGATTGAGAGCAGAATAAACAGAGCAATCTAAATCAGTTTGAAGAGAGTGAAGCACAGAAATTCCTTTCTGCAATGAGGATTATTCAAATATCAAAGCGCTGCTCGTTTACTTTGGCAAGATGGTGGAGATGCTGTCTTTTTATAAATAACGTCTTAATTCTTCTGCAAAAAGCAAGCCTCTTTTTCAGCGCTCTGTCTAAAATATATTACAACAATGTACGCAGAAATATGCTCTATATACATAATAATGCATTTTGTTATGTGCGCCTCAAATATAGGACGCAATTTCCTGCCCACAATCTCCATGTAGCAACATCATTTGTATTTAGTCCGGAATATATTACCCTGGCTGCGAAAGCTAACGTGTCATCTGTTTTACTCTCCTTCGCATTAGCCTCGCTCTCCCTGCCAGTGTCAGCAGAACGTGGATTGCCTTTTTCAGAACATGAGAATGAAAGCCTCATAGATTCTTGTCACAAATCAACTGTAGCATTAATGTTTTTCACATGAATGTCATTTAACAGACAGATTCAAGCCAATATACCCAGCATGCAACGAGCCAAAAGCTGTCTTTAACAGAGATCCCAGAAAGAGGCTCAACATAAAAATACAGGCAGAAAAGAAACTGTGC
>NC_137113.1:38396418-38413918 GCF_949357685.1 Gobio gobio
ATAGATAGATAGATAAATAGATAGATAGATAGATAGATAGATAGATAGATAGATAGATAGAAATTAATCAAAGAAAGTGATAGATAGATAGATAGATAGATAGATAGATAGATAGATAGATAGATAGATAGATAGATAGATAGATAGATAGATAGATAGATAGATAGATAGATAGATAGATAGATAGATAGATAGATAGATAGATAGATAGATAGATAGATAGATAGATAGATAGATAGATAGATAGATAGATAGATAGATAGATAGATAGATAGATAGATAGATAGATAGACAAATGATCTCTCAAACCACACTGAAAAAAACACAAGACATTTCCACTTCTCACGCTCTGTGCAAATCAACACCTGATCATCTTAAAGATTCCCCATCCGGCGTCGAGTTACAGTATACTCATTATGTCCCATATCATACACAGATAGCACAGCAGGGTGGAGTTCTGATCACACGGCGCATCTGATAACACCCAGCCATTGTTCAAAGACAACAACTCGCTCTTCAGCGGCCTTCTTATATATCATATATACCGTATTAGTCAGAGAACCTAAACTGAACCCAGTAACACAAGCGCAGGCTTATGTGATAGACACAGAGAAGTAAACAGACAGATAGCCAGCACCATCCTTCCTCTGACCTCAACGGTTTTGATGTCGGCAGCCAAAGCAGAAATTAGATTAGGTATCGCTACCATCCTGAGAATTAATTTGAGAAATATATCCCAAAGTCAAACTTCATCACACTGCGTAACAAGGCCAGAGGGGAGATATGTTAATTACGAGATTAAGAATGCATCAAGTCAATTTCAAGTTGTTTTTCCTTTTTTTTTCTCTCTCTCTCGGTTCAGCTTCAGCGAGAGCCATTAAACCTTTTTTCCTCTATCTAAGACAGTAACTTGGCAGCTGACGCAGTATATGAGCAAGCATAAGCAAATCTGCGCGAGTTTGTTACTGGTGAAATGAAATGTGACTTCAAAACTAATTGCTGTCACTCGACACATGTTTTGCAACCTAAATGTGCACTTGCTAGAGACTGATATATTACAAGATATTAGGCGCTTATTGGGTCTATCTGCAGACTTATTCCAAAATATCATTAACTGGAAACACTCTTGAAATGTGTAGCTGCAGTGAAAGTGATATTTTTGAAAGCCGCAAAAAAAAGCATTTAGCTGGAGAGGGCAGAACCAAAACGGAACATCATTAAATCTACAGCACTTTCAAGGGCAGCCCAAAGATCTGCATTATTATTATGCAGCGTCCCAGAGCGCTCTGACAGGAGCCTAATATGGCAGAATCCTTATAGCTATCCTCCCGTTTCCCTCGAGACGCGGCTAAAATTATTGCAGTCCCTCTATCGAAAGCACAGGACCTTTTAAAACCTAATTATTGCAGACATCACAAATCAGAACACAGAGTATATGTCAGATTTCTAGTCCCTAAGCCCTTCCCGGATGGCAAAATACATTGCAATAGAGGTGCTAAACAATGTTTCAATTCATTAAAAACATTTGTATTCTTTACATCCGCTCACAATCACAGCCAGTCTTTTGCTGGCTGTCGTCCACATACCAGACTGTGAAAAACCCCGGTTTAATTATTAATACACTCCCTATTTGTACAGTCGAACAATCTGCTTTTTATTTGGTACCAATTATAGCCAAATGCCTTTTTATTTTACAGCAGCAGGAGCGCAGTGCTGTTTCAAGAGTGACTGACACAACTTTCATATCACCTGCAGACAGCTTCTTAACTTGAGAAAGGCTGCGTTAAAACGCTCCGGGTCAAAAATGAAAAAGCACAACATGTCGGTGAATCGTTCTCCTCGGCCTAAATTCATTTCATAACCACCTCTGATCTCATATTAAAAAGTAAATGAGTTTACTCGGTGACCCCATAATTTATGATAATACGTTTCCCCTTTTAATAATAACTGACGTTGATGCACAAAGGTCAGCTGATTGGATGGTTCACTCAATTCACTCGAAAATAATAATTCTGTGATCATTTGCTCACTCTCATGTTGTTCTGAAACATAGACTGTGAAAAAAAATGAACGACGCGCCTTCACTCTTCACTCTCATTGTAGTAAGTACTTCGGATGAGACGTTAATATGCAATATGGCTGCCGTCGCATCATCCAGGTAGAGGCTACACATTGGTGGTGGGTGAGGAGATTCCCCCTTCTATGTAAAGCGCTTTGAATGTCTAGAAAAGCGCTATATAAATGTAACAAATTATTATATTAAGTAAAGCCACCAGTGTCCAAATCAAACCTGCTGCACTCGTGTTAAAAATTGAAGCCAAAGCTCTTGATCGCCCTCAGGTGGTTGGTCCCAGTATAGCTCATAACCCCCGCCCCTCCATGTATTCTAATAGACGCGAGACAAACTAAACAAACAAATTGCACTTCAAATAATTTTGTCCCAAAGTCGGTTTCTGTCATTTTAGGCAGTTTTTTATCACGCTGATTTCATTTCAAGTGTTTGTTTTTTAATAAGTTTGGTTTTAGTTAGTTATTTGATGCTATAAAAACAGGGGGTGTGTCGTTCCTGATTGACAGCTTCTCTGAGTGAAGTTGTCACTGAGGCACTAACAGACTTTTTTCGGGATTTTCAGGAGGAGATTGGAGCTTTAGCTTTAATTTCTACGTTTCCATAACTGTTTATTTCACACCAACATAATGAATTTTTCTGCATCTGCGAGAGTGCGGGCGGGCTTTTGATATCGCGGCTCTACTTCGGTCCCAAGGTCACTACTGTGCAGACTCGGCCCTAAATCTGTGCAAAATGGCGGCTTCACGTTTCTTTAGTGGAAGGCAGTGAAGACGCGTCGTCCATATTTTTTACGGTCTATGGTCCAAATATTGCCCTGACATCTTGAGTCATCTATGACACTTGAACAACATCAGCGTGATAAAAACTGCCTAAAATGACAGAAAAAATCTTCGGAAAAAATATATTTGAAGTGAAATTTGTTTGTTTAGTTTGTCCCATTACATTTCATGGAGAGGGCAGGGTTTATGACCTATACTGCATCCAGTCACCTGGGGGCGATCAAAATGTTTTGGCTTCACTTATAATTAAAGATTACGAGGGCACATGATTATTTAAAAAAAAAAATATTATGATGTGTACAGATAATTTAACTATAATAAATCCTGCAATATACCATAAAAAAGAATCACCCATTTTGATTTCATGGTGACTTTTATTTTAGAATATTATCAGTGAATAATGGCTTTATTTCTGTTCATCACACAAAGCTATTATATGACTTCATAAGACTGCATTTGGCGCACAAGTCATATGGAGAACTTTTATGGTGCTTATGTGTCCTTTTTGAAGCTTGATCGCTCCAGTCCCTATTCATTGTGATTCCATGGAAAAGAATAGCCAGTCTTCAAATTTCACTTTTTGTGTTCCACGGAGGAAAGAGAGTCATATGGGTTTGGAACAATAGAGTGAGTAAGGGTGTGTTCACACGTGTAGTTCGGTTCGCTTGGCTCATTTGGTTCGGACCAAAAAAAAAAAAAAAAAGCATTTAGGGCCAGATTTACTAAACAGGGCAAATTAACGTAAGAGCAAAAAACAAAAAAAAAACAAAGAGCAGATGGGAGTGGAAAGTTCTGCGTGTGATTTACTGACGACAAATTAACGTATATAGCTAGATCAATTTCATAATGACCAATGCAATCTACTAGTTAGCGTCTGGTTTAAGACGTGTTTTTATTGATTGGTAAATAATGGCGCAAAAAATTGCAGAGCACAAACCTTAGTAAATCCCCTTGCATGATTCATTTAAAAACTCTCCTCCCATAAATTTTGCGTCTGAAAGGGAAACTCCTACACATGATGCAATAAAGTCAGTCACAAAAAGAACTGTGCCCACACCTTTTTAGCGCTAATTTATCACTGCGTGTCTTTAGTCAATCCAGACAAGCTGTTAGTAAAGCTGGCCCTTAGTCCTATTGGGTGGTAAATAATGGCGCCTGTTCCGCTTAGCGTTCACACTGGCATTTTAACACTGAACCTAAAGATAACAAACCTAAAGACAGGGATACATTCACAATCACAACCTGATTGGTCAGCTTTTATTATGTATATTTCGTGACAGAACTTCCAAAACAATGCTGTGTGCTGGGCTACATCCGCTCGTTGTATGTGCGTAGCCTACATATGATGGTATTTGACCAGCTGAGAACTCGTGAAGAGCTTATAAAATGCTTCAAGTACTCAAAACAGGGCAGGAATCCCTCCGTCACGCACAAATGAAGATCTGCTGTGAGGAGACGCGGTTCTGACGCCTGTACCCAGGCCCGTCGCAAAGGGGGTGCGAGGCCCTGTGCGAACATGATGTGTGAGGCCCAGGGGTATATTAACGGGGGTCTACTGTTGCTATAGTGACAAACAATTTGTTATGCGTATATTTAAAAGGGGCTATATGCAACTTTTTCCCCACAATAAACGTAACAATAGCCTTTTTATTTTACCATTTATGACTCAAACATCTCCTGATGAGCATACTGACACCTTGTCCGCTCACAGTGGGTGCACCTATAAGCCTGCATCCTATTTTTCCTATTTTCTGGCGGGTCGTTTTTTTCCCGCGCTGTCTGCGGATGTGACGTCGCCACCGCTGCGAGAGCGAGCAGAAAATAAGAGCAGTTCTGTTTTTTGGCCACAGGTGTCAATCGCGAGTTTAAATTTCAGAAAAACGCATATAGCCCCTTTAAGAAAAAAAATCGTATATATAACAGCAATAGGTTCAAGAAGTTAAACTGTAACTGAACTGACGTTTAAATGATGTTCTAAATTATGAATGGGTCAAACGCGTTTGCAAAATGGGCTGAATCCACTTGAATTAGTTTGGACTGCTCTATCACTGAATAATCTGAAGCGGTTTCTCAGTCAGTGAAATAGCCTAAACAGACAGTATTGAGAGAACAACCAGTGCTGTTTTTCTGTTGTTTTCCTCAGTGAACATGCGCTAAATGGATGTCAATTTCGTTGCTTTTTGCAGTTTTCAGATTTAAAAACATTTAAAACTTCTAGATATAGGGTAGTCTTTACTAGTTCTGTGGCACTGGTGCTCCGAAAGGTGCGTAATTGTTAGGCTATATGGTCATTTAACTTTATAGTGTTAAATAAAAAAAACGTTTGTGCGTCAGATGAAATGCAGGCGTCTTGCTTTCTCCGTCCATGCAATAATTGCGCATTCTTCAATGAGCATGGATTTCTAGTGTAGCCTATTTAATTGAACTTCTTAGGTAGCCTAATATCTATGGTTTAACCCATTTCAGAGGCAGCCAAAATCAGAATTTGAATGGACTGAATTAGGGCTACACGATTTGGGGAAAATATCTAATTGCGATTATTCTGGTTAAAAGGGTGATTTGCGATTTGAATGCAATTTTTTATTTTATTTTTTTACAAATGAAAAGTTTATATATTAATATGACTAATAATAATTATGATCATTATTATTGCTAAATAAAAATATTTAACAAAATAAGAAATATTACTATTACAATAACATTTTCATTATTAAAAATAGAGTATTTTAGAATAAATATAACAATATAATACTACTACCCCTACTACTACTACTACAACTAATAATAATAATAATATTTATATTTTAAAGAAAATTTATTTTACAAAAAAAAATGCTGGGTTACCTGTTAATATGCAGACAGCCTGACTAAAAATCATTAGAAAGGTCTAAGGATTTATTGTAAAATTATCATTATAAAAATCTGTGCTTTTTATCTGTGATATCAATTCTTAAAGTCTATGTCTTTAATATGAAATATGAGCCTCTTTTACATCCACTGTAGGGAAGAAAACGCCTGTATATTTAAGAAAAACATATGGATTATCATATACATTTATTTAGAGAGAAGTATTTTTCTCATTTGTTACCAAAAATTTTAATTCATACTGGAGACCAGGTGGCGCCCTCGAGCACAAACTCCACATTTGTTAGAGAAGTCATCGTTTGTTTTCAGGAAATCCCAGGGAAATCCCTAATGTGAAGCTAAGCTAGCTGCAGGCTGAATAAAAGGAAGATAGAAACGCTTTGACTATTTAAACATGAGGACAATAAACACTACTGCATCAAGATATTGTGTATTTGAGTTCTTCAAGCCTTCTCGGGTATTTTAATAATAATAAAGCAGTGCTGACATAGACTTTATCACTGCCTATAAAATAAAGCGTTGTCTGCCTCATTCTGTGATAAGAAGCCATGTCAGCTCACAAACACTCGACTGACTATATGAAGTGAGTTAAAGTGTGTTATTAAACGTATTTTGTTTGACAACGGGTTTATGAACACTTCACATTACTAGTTTGTGAAGTTGTTTGACATGTGTTGTTTTTTCAAACGCGCGTTTTTAGAGCCGCTCTTCACACACAGGTACGCTGGGCATTTATTTATTTAATTAAAATCGCAGCCTTTGCGCTTTCATAATCGCACATAAGCCAAATCGCGATTGCGGTTCGATTTCGATTAATCGTGCAGCCCTAGACTGAATAAAACTCTCTACGAACTTGACATGCGATGCCCACTGACTGACATCTATGCGCATTAATCAATGTCACACACACAGTCTCACACAAAGAGAAATATTAAGTTACTGCATATTACATTTTTAACAAGCAGAATAATACAGCATCACGATACACATTTTTAGCTATGTCTTTTAACAATTTGTATTTTAAAGGACAAAAACGTCTCGGTTACGTATGGTAACCCTGAGACCGGTTATGCCAACTATTTTCAAAGGAAAGTAGCTAAAGCCTGCCCAAAAAGTCACTAAATGTCGCTAGATGATGTCAGGCGTCAATTAGCATATCCGTGATGTCACCACGTCTTACTTCCGTTCTGCCTGCCTTATGTGTTTTCTCTCCTTATCCGTGCTCATATACTGTATTTTAAAATAATATAATAGAGCCAACTGTCCAATAAAGACGTTCACATTTGTCCCTGGGAACGAGTATGATATAGTGAATGACTAAATGTGTATATGTATAAAATAATCGTAATTGAGAGAGGTCAGAAACTGGATGGCCTAAAGCTCTGTGATAGTGAGTAATATAAGTGATAAGCACAAGAGAAGAATGGAAATCATAACGGGTCAAACCAAATTCTTTAGATACTAAACAAAGGAAGCTAATAAATCCTGTAATCACTGTATGCTCATGTGGAGCTCACTCATTGATGTCTGTCAGCTGCTGTGTGCGTTCACCGGCATGCGCTGCTGTTCCTCTCAACCATCCGAACACGGTAGACGCAGGGAGAGGTGTGATGGCAGGGAGAAAGCAAGACCTCGCGTTCTCAGGACAGTACTGGCGAAATTTGTAAAGTTACTGAGGTTTGTCCAAAAAGTCACTAGATTTGTCGTTAGTCGTTTTTTTGAAAGACGGCACCGACTGAAAGGGAACACAAATTTTAACTATTGGCTTTTACATCAAGTCAGCTGTCACTTTACTTTGCGCGAGGGCCTGTGGGGTCGCACACTTGGCACAGCCCTTGTGACGGTCCTGCCTGTACCGAACTGTGATGGGCAAACTCATGACTATGACAAGAAAAAAACAGGCATGATTGAGCATTCTGTCCTTTTTAGGGTCTCATCTTCCTGTTTTTGGTTTGTGTACATGTCTTTGGTCCGTGTTGCGTTCATATTTCATTTAAACCACACCAGAGTTTGTTAGGAAGTGTGTTTGGTGTGCTTGTTTGGAGCGCACCGGGGATCGAATGGCAGCGTTCACACTTAGTCAAATGAACCACACTAACAGAGCAATCGCACCAGGGTTCGTTTCAATCCAACCAGACATGCCAAGTGTGAAACCCTAAATGACAACAAAAATTATTCATTTTTTATTGACAGAGTAAGTCTGATACTGAAAAAGCTGCCGTTCCGAATAATCCAAACAGCTAGAGAGCAATAGTAGTTCTGTGCCAGAATAATTTGCTTACCAAGTGGATCTCGAGGTACTCTGAGTAAATCCATTTAGCATCCTGACAACACAAACACGCTCATATATACTCATTAAAAAGCGACTTATTAACATTACAAAAATGCGCACACTCCCAAAACGGGAAGAAATAATAAGGTTGCAGGACTGACAGCGAATAAATCACAGATCTTTTTGTGCAGCTATTGATTGTCATTCACAGCTGTAGCCTGCACATAAGCAACAGTGACAAAGCATCCATTATTGATTCTTCTATCTCATAGGAACCTCATACATCAGCCCACTTGAGAGCACGTTTGCCTCCACGCTCCAAAACAAAGCAGTATGCAAATTCCAGTAACTGGCAAAGTAAAAAGATCCATCCACTAGTGCTGCATAATTATCATATCCACCAAATTGAAAGGGGTGATATGTATATTTAGCTCTTCAATGGCTTTTAACCTGCTTGAGAACTGATTCAAATGCTATGCACTGAAAATGGATTAATCTGGATTTTCTGCAATCTGATTCTGTCTGTTACAAAGACAGAGTCTGCAGAATTGTGGAAATCCCCGGTTGGCCTTTCTGACTGCCTGGGCGGGTTGATGATATCGCTAAAACAATCATCTCGATATTTTCCAGCCTTTACGTGATATTCTATAGATCTATACGGCCTTGATTTTTATGGATTTGTTCTTTCAGTCACAGGAATCATTTCAACCAAACAACCATTGTAGCCAAGCAGATTCAGAAAATCTAGTTTGGAATAATTTTCCAAACAATTTTTCACATTTTCATTTATATTGACCAATATAATAACACAATCAATTACTATAACCTTCACCTACATACATCATTTACTAAAATCTTTTAATAAAAGTAAGTAAAATGCCACTGTGGCTTTTTGATGTTAAAATCTTACTCAAGATTGACGAAATAAACTGCCATAGAAAAAAGTATTCAAAATCTGTGCTTTTTCTCTTCTGGGAAAACAGACCAAAAATATTGATGACTCATCCTGCACTCAGAGGCGTAACCAAATGTTCCTCCAATCAAATGCCATCTCGAATGAGAACATGCATGTTTGCAACTTTGATTAAACTAAAGCCTGTTGGCTATTTAAAAAGGCACGTTTTAAATAGACACAAGGCACTGTATGTCCTGCCCACATTTTCATGTCAAGCTATTTTCTTAACACTTCATTAACACTGAACAAAAGAATGGTGGAAGGAGCAAAAATGACACGTAATAAAAATTGCATTAAAATCTTCATGATATTCATCCAGGCTGAGTTTTAAAATCGCCAGAAAAACCATTGTGAATCACATAGCCCAAGCCAGCAGCTACCCAGCCAAAATGACATATTTATATGACACACAACTACACACACACACACTAGTAAAAAAACTCTTGGATTACAAAGGTTGCATATATAACAATTCATGTGATATCACTGTGTCAACAGCTAATAAAAGAAACATCTGCTATTTTTATTGTATCTCCTTCATAACACAAAACGGAGTTTGACCCCGTTTTGTTAAGCTATCAAGCACACACGATAATTTCAGTTTATAATGGGCTACATAAAATATACAAAGTATGAGCAAATATTTTGTTTTCATAAGGGTTTCTGATTGCCAAAATGGAGCTAAAACGAAACATATAATGCTTTGATAAATCAGATCCTTACTGAGCAATCACACAGGAAGCGTAATCACACTGGGTGTGATCCGTCTGCACATTAATGAGCATTTATACACCATATTGTTCCCAGTTAATGAGAGACACAAACAACCAAAGAAGGAAAACGCACAGAGGGGGATGAATACAGGGGCGACACCCTGCCTGTTTAAACAAGTGTCATACTCAAACACTTTCTTGTTGTGTCTTGTACAATCACTTAAGTTTCTACTCGGTGTAAAAAAAATAGGTTTGACGCTCATAAAAAGAAACATTCAAGCCGTGTTATTATCAAAGCCTGCAGGCAGTTAGTCATGACAAACAGCACATTATTTTCTCAAATGTTACGTGAACACATACACTGCCAGTCAAAAGGATTGGGAACATTTTTGAATGTTTTTGAAAGAAGTCTTTTATGCTCTCCATCTCCAAGGCTGCATTTATTTGATCAAAAATATAGTAGAAACAGTAATATTGTGAAATATTATTACAATTTAAAAGAACTTCTTTCGATTTCAATTTATTTTAAAATGTAATTTATTCCTATGATGGCAAAGCTGCATTTTTAGCTCCATTCTTCAGTATCACATGATCCTTCACAATTCATATGCTCATTTGCTGCTCACTTATCAATTATTATTGGTGCTCCTTTATTAATAACAGTTCATATTATTATGAGTAGAACAGTTTTTGCTGATATTTTTGTATGTACAGTCCCTTTTGATCAATTTAATGTGTCCTTGCTGAATACAAATATATATTTTTTTACATCCCCCGAACTTTTGAATGGTAGAGTATCACAGTTTCCCCAAAAAAGTAGCAAAAACTTTGTTTTCAACAAGGAAAGTTTCTTGAGCTCCAAATACGCAAATTAGAATGATTGGTAACACTTTACAATAAGGTTTCATTAGTTAACTACATTAGTTAACCCGAACTGCACTTCTACAGCATTTATTCATCTTTGTTAATGTTAATTTCAACAAAAGTTGCATTTGTTAACATTAGTTAATGGACTGTGAAGTAACACACTAACAACGAACAGCTGTATTTTTATTAACTAACATTAACAAAGATGAACAAATACAGTAGCAAATGTATTGCTCGTGGTTAGTTCATGTTAGTTAATATATTAACTAATGTAAAGAACTGAAACCTAATTGTAAAGTGTTACCGAAGGATTTCTGAAGGATCATGTGACACTAAAGACTGGAGTAATGATGCTGAAAATTCAGGTTTGCCATCGCAGGAATAAATGACATTTTAAAATGTATTTAAATAGAACATTTTTCTTTTAAACTGTAATAATATTTCACATTATTATTGTTTTTACTAATCCAATAAATGCAGCCTTGGTGAACATAAAATACTTTTTTCAAAAACATTATTTCAAACTTGAGTTTGAGATATGTGCAATTAAACGTTTATAGCAGGACCTCAGATGTACGCAAGTCTCTCCCCCCATGTTCTTTCAAGAGGAAATGACTGCAATAAAGAAACCTGCCATAATCAAAACATTATGCCTATGGAATCAGAACGCTGATCAGAAACATCAGAACCACTAACCCAGGCGGCCCGTCTCATGTATGTGGTGTCTGTGAGGTATGAGAAATCATGCTGCATACCGAGTTCAGCCTTCTCTTTGAGGACGTCCTTGAAGTTGAGGCCGCTGTTGAGCGTGGACTCTCTGTATTTGTGGAGCGCTTCTCTCTGGCCGTTCTTGCCGAGCTCTTTCAGCACCGTGGGTTTCAGGGGTATGGCCCGCAGACCCTTGTTCCAACTCGACAAATCCGCCACTGTCCATTTCACCAGATCTTCCAACTTCACAATGACTTTCTCTGAGACGGCGATTACTTCATCCTGTCAAGACACAAACACAAAATGAGGAAGGACACAGGTGTGCTGAAAGTGTGTGAAAAATGAACCAGGCAAAACATGCTTCAATTCCTAATCGAATGAAAACATTCACCAAATTGTGGCCACCAGACTACGCAATTATACTAACCAACATAAAAATGGGAAGGAAATAAAACAGGACATAATATCATTAAAATGACCCTCATAATTGTGTTTCAAGGTTAATAATTCTCTTAAAATATCTGATCATTTGACTTTGTGGTCTCCCTAAAAACTTAACATTTATCAATTAATGATTCATGATATTTGCACCCTAACCCTAACTTTGTACATGAACTGAGAAATCAAATTTTCATACTATAAGACTATCCTGTGAGTCTCAGAGCTGAAAACTTCCTTGTTAGTCCAAAAAGAGCTTTTATTGTAACCAAGCCCAGATAACGACTCATTGTGGAATGTGCCTATCTAAATATAGGTGAAAGACCACCTCTGCAGAAGAAAATCAACGCCTACTTCATCATTGCAACATTGGCCCCACCCACTGGAGTGTTAGTGAGATGACGAGGAGAGAAGAGCAATACAGGATGGACTACAAATAACCATAGACAGTAAAAAAATATGGAAGTAGTGTCCGTGACGTCATCCATAGGATTCTGATGAGCAGTTTTGAAGCGCAAAGTATAGACGAGATGGCCGTGGCCATCTTGGCAGCGCATCACTCCCGGATAACAGGAAAATGGGCAAAAAGGCAGGACGTGGGCGGAGCTGAAGTGACGCGATGACTAACAGACAGCAGAAATATGGCTATCTACCTGTCACTCAAAGTGGCCACGCCCTTAATTATGCAGAACTTTCATGCTTTATATAATGTAAACGAGTTATAAAAAAATCCACCCCCCTCACAGTTGTCATGAAGGGCAAAATTAGCCGTATAGACCAAAACCACAATTTGTACCAGGCTGTAAACATGTTTTAATCTGCCGTAAAGTTGGGCATTTTAACATGGGGCTCAATGAGATTCTGCTCCCTTCTGGAGCCTGTCCCTAGCGGCCAGTCGAGGAATTGCAGTTTAAGTCACTTCCGTACTGGCTTCAAGAGAAACTGCGGGAGGTTGCCGCTTGCAAATAACATTACCTTCCAAAAGTCCTAATGCTAGGAATGTGGTTATTTATTTTCAACAATTCACTGTGGATTCTTTTAATTTCGGCGCATTTGGACTCAACAGTAATGCAACATGTAAGTAACGTGTTAATTCTAATGCCTGATCTGTGACCAGTGATTTCTAATATGTAATGATTCAGAAGTTCTTTCCCTATGTGTCAGTAAATCAAACCAGTGACTAAACGGTCAACTTCACATTGTTTCTCTTATAAAGATTAAAAGATAATCTGTTATCTAAACTGTGATTAAATTATATATAGAAAGTGATGACGGACGAACGCTCCCTTTACAATCGCTGGAGCTGTCAATCGAACAGCGCAAGTTTATCAGTGACTGAGTTTTGGACTCTCGCCAAAACCCCCGTTATAATCAACACATCTCTTATTTACATTGTGTTTGCACTGTTAGTTATGATAAAAGCATTCGTTAGTGTGCAGAAATCGAGTGACGAGATCACAGCATTCATGCGCTCAACATGTCTGTGGTCGGCTACAATGCTCATCACTAAATACACTAAATATAATATCATAAATCGAAATATAATGCTATCAACACTTTTAATGATTAGTTAACCTTGAGACTGAGCTGTAATAGGAAAAACGTGCTATAAGTTTTCGAGAGAGTTCCACGTGTAATACTTAGCTATTTCATATGCAAAGACCTTAGCCAATCACAGCAGTGGGCGTTTACACTGAAGTCTCACAGCAGACACGCCCCTTCAAACAGAGTGTTCAAATCAGAGTGCTAAAATCAGGGTAGGAAAAATGCCTTTATTTCTAAATTGTGATTTTTTTTTAATGTAAAAATCATACTAACATTATAAGTGCACCCCAGGGCGCATTATAAAACAATAAGACAATGCAGTTGAATTTTATGCATCATTACTCCAGTCTTCAATGTCACATGATCTTTCAGAAAACATTTTAATATGATGATTTGGTGATCAAGAAACATTTATAATTATTACCAATGTTGAAAACATTGTTTCTGCTGCTTAATATTTTTGTTTAAAACCATGATACACTGCCATTCAAAAGTTTGGGGCAAGTACGTTTTTGTTTAAGAAATTAATACTTGTATTCAGCAAGGACGTATTAAATTGATCAAAAGTGACAGTAAAGACATTTACAATGTTACAAAAACATCTATTTCAAATATATGCGGATCATTTGAACTTACTATTCATCAAAAAATCTTTTTCAAAATGACGTTTTCCATTACGTCAACACTAATCTCAACACTATTATATAATTGAGCACCAATAATAACTGAAAAAAAGTATGATTTGGAATTTTTTATAGCATTTAATTCAACAGTTTTTGCTCCGGTATCAAAATTGGTACAGAGAACCGCAAAATTTGACTGGCATTGGTACCGACTACTGAAATTTTGTTACCATGACAAGCCAAACCTAATGGACAGTCCTAAAGATTGGATTTGATAAACTGGGTTCAGTGTGCACAGCCTAGGGCACTAGACAAATAGCACAATCCTAACCACAGTCATTTCTTCCTTCTAATTTACGTCTTGCGCAAGTTGCAATTCGAAATGTTGTAATTTGAAGTGCAATTCCATTTTAATGCGTCACCGCACTAAAGCATTACAATGACTTTGCCAAGCAGACTTGCTTGCATTATTAGCTTATAAAAGTGAAGCAAGAGCTTTGCTTGTGACCTGGCATGGGATAACAGAACAGTCCCAGTTATACAGCGAATCTGGGGAACAGATGCGTTCGTATTTGGCAGAGCCCTGGATCATGGACTTTTGACTGACCGTACAGCATGCTGAGAAAATTCACTGAATGCTTCCTTCGCATTGTTTGGCTACGTTTCCCCAAGCTTGACCCAATAAAGGCAAGCATAGATCAGAGGGAATACCTGCTCTGCGGTACTGGAATATAGTTCATATCTTTGCTTCCTCTCCGTTCAGTGCTTCATTCCACCGGATCTGCAGGCAGCAACAACTTTCTGCTGAAAGGACCATGTCTAATTATGTCCTCTTTAAGTAGGGCTATTTCTTTTTAGGGTTTCAGATTTTTTTTCTTGGTTCCATTGAATAGGTTCCATTGTCATGCTGTCAAGCAAACAATTTATCTCTCACACAGACAGCGTAACGGGACAAAAATGGAACTTTACTTCAGTGTACTTAACCGGAACATATGAAAAGGTTTATAAAGTTACCAAGAAGTGGGTTTGGCCTTAATAAAAGCAGCTGATGGAAGGATATGAATGCGTTATCTGAGATTTCCTTCTAACTTGCAACAGGGCATACATGCATTCCTCTAAGTTTACATAACATTCCAGTGCATCATGGAATATTGCAGTCTAAACCAATTGATCTCAACTGGTGGGTTGAGATCCCAAAAAAAATAGAAAAGCGAGAAGGATAAACATACCAAGGGGGAAAAAAAACGTACTAAATCCAAACAATTAAATGCAACTACACTGAAAAAAATTATTCGTTGAATTTACTAAATTTTAATTAAAGTGGTCGCAATCAATTTATTTTAGCACAATTTAAACAAAAACACATGCAATTCCCATAAAACCAATTTAAAAAAAAATTTAAATCAAAAAACTAAATTTAAATTATTTAAACGAGCACAAATTAATTATGCTTAATTTAATCGGGCCATAATAATTTTTTTCAGTGTAGTAAGGATTGCATAAAATAAAATAAAATAAAATAAAATAAAATAAAATAAAATAAAATAAAATAAAATAAATAAAATAAAATAAAATAAAATAAAATAAAATAAAATAAAATAAAATAAAATAAAATAAAATAAAATAAAATAAAATAAAATAAAATAATAAAAATAAAATAAAATAAATAAATAAAATAATAAATAAATAAAATAAATAAATAAATAAATAAATAAATAAATAAATAAATAAATAAATAAATAAATAAATAAATAAATAAATAAATAAATAAATAAATAAATAAATAAATAAATAAAATAAAATAAAATAGGCATGTCACTTAACACTGTCTTTTTTGTTTACTTTTAATTTTGGTACTGTGTTAGATTGCAACTTCAATTTAAAATCGGGGTCCTGAAGCAAAACTGTGAGAACCACTAACTTAAATTACATTTTTTCAACCACTACGGGTGTAAATGGAAAACATGCAGCCCTCAAGATTGCACACCTCCAAATGTTTGCAGCAGAAAAATGAATCTAGCCTCTTCATAATGACCATCTGAGCGCAGAGGCATTTGTTTTCACGCGTCTATAAAACTAAGTGGGTCAAACACTGTTAATCCTAATGGCGACACAGCAAAACTTTACTATAAGATCATGTGCCCTGCTCCGCCGCTTTGAAGCTCTGATTGCGCTCTGCTACTTTGACTGAAATATTGTTTCATTGTGTAAATTCATTTAGGAGGAAGCTAATAAAACACTAAAAAGATGAACATTGCATTTACCTTCTGTTATTAAATTATGTAAAGAGAAAGATCAATCAAAGGATTTAACAGGTTTCTTTGCATTACTTTTGAAAATACGCTCACCTCCTTTTTATTACACTTTAAGGGTCTTTAAGAAGCAGACCGAAGGGGTGTAGACGCAAAGCCCCTCAACCAGAGTCACGCTGAGCCCGTCTCACTCCGTTGATTCAGGGGTCAGCTCAAGAATTCCCCAGGTCAGCGCAGATTTGTACACCTGCTTGCATGTCGATTTAATTATTGACCTGCTAACGTGAAAAAAGGGCCTTGCAGATTCTTAGGAAGTCTTTTTAAGTCTAGTTAAAAGTTAAATCAAATATTCAGCTTGAATAATAAATCTCACTCTGAGCTGAAACTAGGACTGGGCATTACAGCATAGAAAAAAATAGATAGATAGATAGATAGATAGATAGATAGATAGATAGATAGATAGATAGATAGATAGATAGATAGATAGATAGATAGATAGATAGATAGATAGATAGATAGATAGATAGATAGATAGATAGATAGATAGATAGATAGATAGATAGATAGATAGATAGATAGATAGATAGATAGATAGATAGATAGATAGATAGATAGATAGATAGATAGATAGATAGATAGATAGATAGATAGATAGATAGATAGATAGATAGATAGATAGATAGATAGATAGATAGATAGATAGATAGATAGATAGATAGATAGATAGATAGATAGATAGATAGATAGATAGATAGATAGATAGATAGATAGATAGATAGATAGATAGATAGATAGATAGATAGATAGATAGATAGATAGATAGATAGATAGATAGATAGATAGATAGATAGATAGATAGATAGATAGATAGATAGATAGATAGATAGATAGATAGATAGATAGATAGATAGATAGATAGATAGATAGATAGATAGATAGATAGATAGATAGATAGATAGATAGATAGATAGATAGATAGATAGATAGATAGATAGATAGATAGATAGATAGATAGATAGATAGATAGATAGATAGATAGATAGATAGATAGATAGATAGATAGATAGATAGATAGATAGATAGATAGATAGATAGATAGATAGATAGATAGATAGATAGATAGATAGATAGATAGATAGATAGATAGATAGATAGATAGATAGATAGATAGATAGATAGATAGATAGATAGATAGATAGATAGATAGATAGATAGATAGATAGATAGATAGATAGATAGATAGATAGATAGATAGATAGATAGATAGATAGATAGATAGATAGATAGATAGATAGATAGATAGATAGATAGATAGATAGATAGATAGATAGATAGATAGATAGATAGATAGATAGATAGATAGATAGATAGATAGATAGATAGATAGATAGATAGATAGATAGATAGATAGA